>NC_135727.1:79438325-79644325 GCF_964656455.1 Halichoerus grypus | reverse complement strand
ATTTTGTTGTGTGTGTGCGTGAGAGCACGGCAAGGGAGTCCAAAGCTTTTTGCGAGTGAGACTCAGGCCCCAGCGAAAGGCAGAACACGACTCCCCATGTGTTTCATCAAGCTAGCACGGCAGCCCCACTTTTGCATGGAAGGCTAATAGCTAGCGTTCTAACTCGAAGAAACGACACTGCAGAGAAACCGTGCTTTAGCTACCGTCGACCTCTCTGTGGGGGAAGCAGTTTAAGGTGTACAGTGGGTGAGAGCCTGGGGACGGTTTCCATTTCGTAATATCGGGGGAGAGACAGGCCGGTACAGAAGGCAGCTCTCAACTCACTACATGGTTATGGGGCTAGTTCCGTTGCCCATGTTGTGTGTGCAGGCTTAAACACAGCCACCTAACTCGAAGGAAAAACTCGGTAGAGAGCCTGTGCTGCAGGTAAAACAGCTGCTCCTGAGTGTGGAGGCATTTTGTTGTGTGCGTGCGTGAGAGCACTGCAAGGGAGTCCAAAGCTTTTTGCGAGTGAGACTCAGGCCCCAGCGAAAGGCAGAACACGACTCCCCATGTGTTTCATCACGCTAGCATGGCAGCCGCACTTTTGCATGGAAGTCTAATAGCTAGCGTTCTAACTGGAAGAAAACACTGTAGAGAGACCGTGCTTTAGCTACCGTCGACCTCTAGACGGAGGAAGCATTCCACGGAGTACCGTGGCTGAGAGCCTGGGGAACGGGGTCCATACGTGAAAACAAGGGAGAAATAGGTCCTGGCAGAAGGCACCTCTGGACTCAGCTCTTGCTACCTGAAGCTAACACTACTGCTCCATGTGTGCTTGGAATGCTATGTGCTCGACACTGACTGGGAATAAACAAGCCTGTAAAGAATCCCAGCTGCAGCTCATTCGCCTACCAGGCTACTAACACCAAGAATCAATGCTGTAGCGTTACTGCGCTTTAGCTAACATTGCCGTTCCTGAAGCCGCAGGAGTTGTATAGTGCTCGTGTATGAGAGACCGGGGAAAGGGTCCCATACGTGAAATGGAGTGAGAAACAGGCCGGTGCGGAAGGCAGCTCTCAACTTACCTCTTGTTTATGAGGCTAGGACCCTTGCCCCGGGTGTGCCTGCAGGCCATAAGCCAACCACCTAACTCAAAGGAACAACTCTGTAGGGAATTCCTGCTTCGCCTAAAATAGCCATGCCTCAGGGTGGATGCATTGTGTGGTGTGCATGCGTGAGTGCACAGCAAGTGAGTCCAAAACCATTTTCCCTGTGAGACCCAGGCCCCGGAAGAAGCCAGAACACGACTCCCCACTTGCTCCATGAAACTAGTACTGCGGCCCCACTTTTGAATTGAAGTCTAATGGCTAGCTTTCTAACTCGAAGAAACAACACTGTAGAGAAACCGTGCTTTAGCTACCGTCGACCTCTCTGTGGGCGAAGAAGTTTAGGGTGTACTGTGGCTGAGAGCCTGGGGACGGTTTCCATATCGTAATATCGGGGGAGAGACAGGCCAGTACAGAAGGCAGCTCTCAACTCACATCATGGTTATGGGGCTAGTACCGTTGCCCAGGCTGTGTGTGCCAGCTTAAACACAGCCACCTAACTCGAAGGAAAAACTCGGTTGAGAGCCTGTGCTGCAGGTAAAACAGCTGCTCCTGAGGGTGACAGCATTTTGTTGTGTGCGTGCGTGAGAGCACTGCAAGGGAGTCCAAAGCTTTTTGCGAGTGAGACTCAGGCCCCAGCGAAAGGCAGAACACGACTCCCCATGTGATTCATCAAACTAGCACGGCAGCCCCACTTTGGCATGGAAGGCCAATAGCTAGCGTTCTAACTCGAAGAAACAACACTGTAGAGAAACCGTGCTTTAGCTACCGTCGACCTCTCTGTGGGCGAAGAAGTTTAGGGTGTACTGTGGCTGAGAGCCTGGGGACGGTTTCAATATCGTAATATCGGGGGAGAGACAGGCCAGTACAGAAGGCAGCTCTCAACTCACATCATCGTTATGGGGCTAGTACCGTTGCCCTGGGTGTGTGTGCAGGCTTAAAGACAGCCACCTAACTCAAAGGAAAAACACGGTAGAGAATCCGTGCTTCAGCTAAAACAGCCGCTCCTGAGGGTGGAAGCATTTGGTTGTGTGCGTGCGTGAGAGGACTGCAAGGGAGTCCAAAGTTTCTGCGAGTGAGACTCAGGCCCCAGCAAAAGGCAGAACACGACTCCCCGTGTGTTTCCTTTAGCTAGCACTGCGGCCCTACTTTTGCATGGAAGTCTAATCGCTAGCGTTCTTCCTGGAAGAAACAACACGGTAGAGAAACCGTGCTTTAGCTACCATCCACCTCTCTGAGGGAGGAAGCACTTTCCAGGCTACCGTGGGTGAGAGCCTGAGGAACGGGTTCCTTACGTGAAACCGAGGGAGAAGGAGTCCGGGCCAGAAGGCTCCTCTCGACTCAGCTCTTGTTACCTGAAGCTAACACTTCGGCTCCATGTGTGCATAGGAATGCTAAGGGCTCCGCACTGATTTGGCAGAAAGAAGCCGGTCAAGAACCCCAGCTTCAGCTCATTCGCCTCTCCACAGGGTGGCAGCATTTTCAAGTCTGCTCGAGTGCAAACCTGGGGAAGGAGTCCCAGCAGAATTCGGAGGGAGAAATAAGCATGGGCAGAAGACACCTATCGACTCAACTCTTGTTTCGGGAAACTAGATCGGCTCTCCCGTGTGTGCGTGGAGTCCTCAGTGCCATCCACGTAACGCAAAGGAACAAAACTGTAGAGAACCCGTGCCTCAGCAAAGATCGCCCTTCCTGAGCGGGAACTTCATGTATTGTGTGTTTTTGTGAAAGCATGAGAAATGGAACCTACACGTAACTCGGAGTGAGAAGCAGGCCTGGAAGGAAGGCTGCTGTCGACTCACCTCTTGTTTGAGGAGATTAGCACTGCTGCACCCTGTGTGCCTGGATGCCTAGTTACCAGGCTACTAACACCAAGAATCAATCCTATAGAGTGACTGCGCTTCAGTTAACATTGCCGTTCCTGAAGCAGGAGGAATTTGACACTGCTCGTGTACGAGACACCGGGGAAAGGGTCCCATACGTGAAATGGAGTGAGAAACAGGCCGGTGCGGAAGGCAGCTCTCAAGTCACCTCTGGTTTATGAGGCTAGTACCCTTGCCCCGGGGGTGCCTGCAGGCCTAAAGCCAACCACCTAACTCAAAGGAACAACTCTGTAGGGAATTTCTGCTTCGGCTAAAAGAGCCATGCCTCAGGGTGGACGCATTTTGCTGTGTGCATGCGTGAGCGCACTGCAGGTGAGCCCAAAACCATTTTCCTTGTGAGACCCAGGCCCCGGAAGAAGCCAGAACACGACTCCCCACTTGCTCCATGAAGCTAGAACTGCGGTCCCAATTTTGCTTGGAAGTCTAATAGCTTTCTAACTCGGAGAAACAACACTGTAGAGAAACCGTGCTTTAGCTACTGTCGACCTCTCTGTGGGCGAAGCAGTTTAGGGTGTACTGTGGCTGAGAGCCTGGGGACGGTTTCCATTTCGTAATATCGGGGGAGAGAAAGGCCGGTACATAATGCAGCTCTGAACTCACTACATGGTTATGGGGAAAGTTCCGTTCCCCCGTGGGAGTGTGCAGGCTTAAACACAGCCACCTTACTCGACGGAAAAACTCGGTTGAGAGCCTGTGCTGCAGGTAAAACAGCTGCTCCTGAGTGTGGAAGCATTTTGTTGTGTGCGTGCGTGAGAGCACTGCAAGGGAGTCCAAAGCTTTTTGCGAGTGAGACTCAGGCCCCAGCGAAAGGCAGAACACCACTCCCCATGTGTTTCATCAAGCTAGCACGGCAGCCCCACTTTTGCATGGAAGTCTAATAGCTAGCGTTGTAACTCGAAGAAACAACAGTGTAGAGAAACGGTGCCTTAGCTACCGTCGACCTCTCTGTGGGCGAAGCAGTTTAGGGTAAACTGTGGCTGAGAGCCTGGGGACGGTTTCAATATCGTAATATCAGGGAGAGACAGGCCGGTACAGAAGGCAGCTCTCAATTCACATCATGGTTATGCGGATAGTACCGTTGCCCAGGGTGTGTGTGCCGGTTTAAACACAGCCACCTAATTCAAAGGAAAAATTCCCTTGAGAGCCTGTGCTGCAGGTAAAAGAGCTGCTCCTGTGGGTGGAAGCATTTTGTTGTGTGTGTGCGTGAGAGCACGGCAAGGGAGTCCAAAGCTTTTTGCGAGTGAGACTCAGGCCCCAGCGAAAGGCAGAACACGACTCCCCATGTGTTTCATCAAGCTAGCACGGCAGCCCCACTTTTGCATGGAAGGCTAATAGCTAGCGTTCTAACTCGAAGAAACGACACTGCAGAGAAACCGTGCTTTAGCTACCGTCGACCTCTCTGTGGGGGAAGCAGTTTAAGGTGTACAGTGGGTGAGAGCCTGGGGACGGTTTCCATTTCGTAATATCGGGGGAGAGACAGGCCGGTACAGAAGGCAGCTCTCAACTCACTACATGGTTATGGGGCTAGTTCCGTTGCCCATGTTGTGTGTGCAGGCTTAAACACAGCCACCTAACTCGAAGGAAAAACTCGGTAGAGAGCCTGTGCTGCAGGTAAAACAGCTGCTCCTGAGTGTGGAGGCATTTTGTTGTGTGCGTGCGTGAGAGCACTGCAAGGGAGTCCAAAGCTTTTTGCGAGTGAGACTCAGGCCCCAGCGAAAGGCAGAACACGACTCCCCATGTGTTTCATCACGCTAGCACGGCAGCCGCACTTTTGCATGGAAGTCTAATAGCTAGCGTTCTAACTGGAAGAAAACACTGTAGAGAGACCGTGCTTTAGCTACCGTCGACCTCTAGACGGAGGAAGCATTCCACGGAGTACCGTGGCTGAGAGCCTGGGGAACGGGTTCCATACGTGAAAACAAGGGAGAAATAGGTCCTGGCAGAAGGCACCTCTGGACTCAGCTCTTGCTACCTGAAGCTAACACTACTGCTCCATGTGTGCTTGGAATGCTATGTGCTCGACACTGACTGGGAATAAACAAGCCTGTAAAGAATCCCAGCTGCAGCTCATTCGCCTACCAGGCTACTAACACCAAGAATCAATGCTGTAGCGTTACTGCGCTTTAGCTAACATTGCCGTTCCTGAAGCCGCAGGAGTTGTATAGTGCTCGTGTAGGAGAGACCGGGGAAAGGGTCCCATACGTGAAATGGAGTGAGAAACAGGCCGGTGCGGAAGGCAGCTCTCAACTTACCTCTTGTTTATGAGGCTAGGACCCTTGCCCCGGGTGTGCCTGCAGGCCATAAGCCAACCACCTAACTCAAAGGAACAACTCTGTAGGGAATTCCTGCTTCGCCTAAAATAGCCATGCCTCAGGGTGGATGCATTGTGTGGTGTGCATGCGTGAGTGCACAGCAAGTGAGTCCAAAACCATTTTCCCTGTGAGACCCAGGCCCCGGAAGAAGCCAGAACACGACTCCCCACTTGCTCCATGAAACTAGTACTGCGGCCCCACTTTTGAATTGAAGTCTAATGGCTAGCTTTCTAACTCGAAGAAACAACACTGTAGAGAAACCGTGCTTTAGCTACCGTCGACCTCTCTGTGGGCGAAGAAGTTTAGGGTGTACTGTGGCTGAGAGCCTGGGGACGGTTTCCATATCGTAATATCGGGGGAGAGACAGGCCGGTACAGAAGGCAGCTCTCAACTCACATCATGGTTATGGGGCTAGTACCGTTGCCCAGGCTGTGTGTGCCAGCTTAAACACAGCCACCTAACTCGAAGGAAAAACTCGGTTGAGAGCCTGTGCTGCAGGTAAAACAGCTGCTCCTGAGGGTGACAGCATTTTGTTGTGTGCGTGCGTGAGAGCACTGCAAGGGAGTCCAAAGCTTTTTGCGAGTGAGACTCAGGCCCCAGCGAAAGGCAGAACACGACTCCCCATGTGATTCATCAAACTAGCACGGCAGCCCCACTTTGGCATGGAAGGCCAATAGCTAGCGTTCTAACTCGAAGAAACAACACTGTAGAGAAACCGTGCTTTAGCTACCGTCGACCTCTCTGTGGGCGAAGAAGTTTAGGGTGTACTGTGGCTGAGAGCCTGGGGACGGTTTCAATATCGTAATATCGGGGGAGAGACAGGCCAGTACAGAAGGCAGCTCTCAACTCACATCATCGTTATGGGGCTAGTACCGTTGCCCTGGGTGTGTGTGCAGGCTTAAAGACAGCCACCTAACTCAAAGGAAAAACACGGTAGAGAATCCGTGCTTCAGCTAAAACAGCCGCTCCTGAGGGTGGAAGCATTTGGTTGTGTGCGTGCGTGAGAGGACTGCAAGGGAGTCCAAAGTTTCTGCGAGTGAGACTCAGGCCCCAGCAAAAGGCAGAACACGACTCCCCGTGTGTTTCCTTTAGCTAGCACTGCGGCCCTACTTTTGCATGGAAGTCTAATCGCTAGCGTTCTTCCTGGAAGAAACAACACGGTAGAGAAACCGTGCTTTAGCTACCATCCACCTCTCTGAGGGAGGAAGCACTTTCCAGGCTACCGTGGGTGAGAGCCTGAGGAACGGGTTCCTTACGTGAAACCGAGGGAGAAGGAGTCCGGGCCAGAAGGCTCCTCTCGACTCAGCTCTTGTTACCTGAAGCTAACACTTCGGCTCCATGTGTGCATAGGAATGCTAAGGGCTCCGCACTGATTTGGCAGAAAGAAGCCGGTCAAGAACCCCAGCTTCAGCTCATTCGCCTCTCCACAGGGTGGCAGCATTTTCAAGTCTGCTCGAGTGCAAACCTGGGGAAGGAGTCCCAGCAGAATTCGGAGGGAGAAATAAGCATGGGCAGAAGACACCTATCGACTCAACTCTTGTTTCGGGAAACTAGATCGGCTCTCCCGTGTGTGCGTGGAGTCCTCAGTGCCATCCACGTAACGCAAAGGAACAAAACTGTAGAGAACCCGTGCCTCAGCAAAGATCGCCCTTCCTGAGCGGGAACTTCATGTATTGTGTGTTTTTGTGAAAGCATGAGAAATGGAACCTACACGTAACTCGGAGTGAGAAGCAGGCCTGGAAGGAAGGCTGCTGTCGACTCACCTCTTGTTTGAGGAGATTAGCACTGCTGCACCCTGTGTGCCTGGATGCCTAGTTACCAGGCTACTAACACCAAGAATCAATCCTATAGAGTGACTGCGCTTCAGTTAACATTGCCGTTCCTGAAGCAGGAGGAATTTGACACTGCTCGTGTACGAGACACCGGGGAAAGGGTCCCATACGTGAAATGGAGTGAGAAACAGGCCGGTGCGGAAGGCAGCTCTCAAGTCACCTCTGGTTTATGAGGCTAGTACCCTTGCCCCGGGGGTGCCTGCAGGCCTAAAGCCAACCACCTAACTCAAAGGAACAACTCTGTAGGGAATTTCTGCTTCGGCTAAAAGAGCCATGCCTCAGGGTGGACGCATTTTGCTGTGTGCATGCGTGAGCGCACTGCAGGTGAGCCCAAAACCATTTTCCTTGTGAGACCCAGGCCCCGGAAGAAGCCAGAACACGACTCCCCACTTGCTCCATGAAGCTAGAACTGCGGTCCCAATTTTGCTTGGAAGTCTAATAGATAGCTTTCTAACTCGGAGAAACAACACTGTAGAGAAACCGTGCTTTAGCTACTGTCGACCTCTCTGTGGGCGAAGCAGTTTAGGGTGTACTGTGGCTGAGAGCCTGGGGACGGTTTCCATTTCGTAATATCGGGGGAGAGAAAGGCCGGTACATAATGCAGCTCTGAACTCACTACATGGTTATGGGGAAAGTTCCGTTCCCCCGTGGGAGTGTGCAGGCTTAAACACAGCCACCTTACTCGACGGAAAAACTCGGTTGAGAGCCTGTGCTGCAGGTAAAACAGCTGCTCCTGAGTGTGGAAGCATTTTGTTGTGTGCGTGCGTGAGAGCACTGCAAGGGAGTCCAAAGCTTTTTGCGAGTGAGACTCAGGCCCCAGCGAAAGGCAGAACACCACTCCCCATGTGTTTCATCAAGCTAGCACGGCAGCCCCACTTTTGCATGGAAGTCTAATAGCTAGCGTTGTAACTCGAAGAAACAACAGTGTAGAGAAACGGTGCCTTAGCTACCGTCGACCTCTCTGTGGGCGAAGCAGTTTAGGGTAAACTGTGGCTGAGAGCCTGGGGACGGTTTCAATATCGTAATATCAGGGAGAGACAGGCGGGTACAGAAGGCAGCTCTCAACTCACATCATGGTTATGCGGATAGTACCGTTGCCCAGGGTGTGTGTGCCGGTTTAAACACAGCCACCTAATTCAAAGGAAAAACTCCCTTGAGAGCCTGTGCTGCAGGTAAAACAGCTGCTCCTGTGGGTGGAAGCATTTTGTTGTGTGCGTGCGTGAGAGCACGGCAAGGGAGTCCAAAGCTTTTTGCGAGTGACACTCAGGCCCGAGCGAAAGGCAGAACACGTCTCCCCATGTGATTCATCAAACTAGCACGGCAGCCCCATTTTGGCATGGAAGGCCAATAGCTAGCGTTCTAACTCGAAGAAACGACACTGTAGAGAAACCGTGCTTTAGCTACCGTCGACCTCTCTGTGGGTGAAGTAGTTGAGGGTGTACTGTGGCTGAGAGCCTGGGGACGGTTTCCATTTCGTAATATCGGGGGAGAGACAGGTCGGTACAGAAGGCACCTCTCAACTCACTACATGGTTATGGGGCTAGTTCCGTTGCCCAGGGTGTGTTTGCTGGCTTAAAGACAGCCACCTAACTCAAAGGAAAAACACGGTAGAGAATCCGTGCTTCAGCTAAAACAGCCGCTCCTGAGGGTGGAAGCATTGGGTTGTGTGCGTGCGTGAGAGGACTGCAAGGGAGTCCAAAGTTTCTGCGAGTGAGACTCAGGCCCCAGCAAAAGGCAGAACACGACTCCCCGTGTGTTTCCTTTAGCTAGCACTGCGGCCCTACTTTTGCATGGAAGTCTAATCGCTAGCGTTCTTCCTGGAAGAAACAACACGGTAGAGAAACCGTGCTTTAGCTACCATCCACCTCTCTGAGGGAGGAAGCACTTTCCAGGCTACCGTGGGTGAGAGCCTGAGGAACGGGTTCCTTACGTGAAACCGAGGGAGAAGGAGTCCGGGCCAGAAGGCTCCTCTCGACTCAGCTCTTGTTACCTGAAGCTAACACTTCGGCTCCATGTGTGCATAGGAATGCTAAGGGCTCCGCACTGATTTGGCAGAAAGAAGCCGGTCAAGAACCCCAGCTTCAGCTCATTCGCCTCTCCACAGGGTGGCAGCATTTTCAAGTCTGCTCGAGTGCAAACCTGGGGAAGGAGTCCCAGCAGAATTCGGAGGGAGAAATAAGCATGGGCAGAAGACACCTATCGACTCAACTCTTGTTTCGGGAAACTAGATCGGCTCTCCCGTGTGTGCGTGGAGTCCTCAGTGCCATCCACGTAACGCAAAGGAACAAAACTGTAGAGAACCCGTGCCTCAGCAAAGATCGCCCTTCCTGAGCGGGAACTTCATGTATTGTGTGTTTTTGTGAAAGCATGAGAAATGGAACCTACACGTAACTCGGAGTGAGAAGCAGGCCTGGAAGGAAGGCTGCTGTCGACTCACCTCTTGTTTGAGGAGATTAGCACTGCTGCACCCTGTGTGCCTGGATGCCTAGTTACCAGGCTACTAACACCAAGAATCAATCCTATAGAGTGACTGCGCTTCAGTTAACATTGCCGTTCCTGAAGCAGGAGGAATTTGACACTGCTCGTGTACGAGACACCGGGGAAAGGGTCCCATACGTGAAATGGAGTGAGAAACAGGCCGGTGCGGAAGGCAGCTCTCAAGTCACCTCTGGTTTATGAGGCTAGTACCCTTGCCCCGGGGGTGCCTGCAGGCCTAAAGCCAACCACCTAACTCAAAGGAACAACTCTGTAGGGAATTTCTGCTTCGGCTAAAAGAGCCATGCCTCAGGGTGGACGCATTTTGCTGTGTGCATGCGTGAGCGCACTGCAGGTGAGCCCAAAACCATTTTCCTTGTGAGACCCAGGCCCCGGAAGAAGCCAGAACACGACTCCCCACTTGCTCCATGAAGCTAGAACTGCGGTCCCAATTTTGCTTGGAAGTCTAATAGATAGCTTTCTAACTCGGAGAAACAACACTGTAGAGAAACCGTGCTTTAGCTACTGTCGACCTCTCTGTGGGCGAAGCAGTTTAGGGTGTACTGTGGCTGAGAGCCTGGGGACGGTTTCCATTTCGTAATATCGGGGGAGAGAAAGGCCGGTACATAATGCAGCTCTGAACTCACTACATGGTTATGGGGAAAGTTCCGTTCCCCCGTGGGAGTGTGCAGGCTTAAACACAGCCACCTTACTCGACGGAAAAACTCGGTTGAGAGCCTGTGCTGCAGGTAAAACAGCTGCTCCTGAGTGTGGAAGCATTTTGTTGTGTGCGTGCGTGAGAGCACTGCAAGGGAGTCCAAAGCTTTTTGCGAGTGAGACTCAGGCCCCAGCGAAAGGCAGAACACCACTCCCCATGTGTTTCATCAAGCTAGCACGGCAGCCCCACTTTTGCATGGAAGTCTAATAGCTAGCGTTGTAACTCGAAGAAACAACAGTGTAGAGAAACGGTGCCTTAGCTACCGTCGACCTCTCTGTGGGCGAAGCAGTTTAGGGTAAACTGTGGCTGAGAGCCTGGGGACGGTTTCAATATCGTAATATCAGGGAGAGACAGGCCGGTACAGAAGGCAGCTCTCAATTCACATCATGGTTATGCGGATAGTACCGTTGCCCAGGGTGTGTGTGCCGGTTTAAACACAGCCACCTAATTCAAAGGAAAAATTCCCTTGAGAGCCTGTGCTGCAGGTAAAAGAGCTGCTCCTGTGGGTGGAAGCATTTTGTTGTGTGTGTGCGTGAGAGCACGGCAAGGGAGTCCAAAGCTTTTTGCGAGTGAGACTCAGGCCCCAGCGAAAGGCAGAACACGACTCCCCATGTGTTTCATCAAGCTAGCACGGCAGCCCCACTTTTGCATGGAAGGCTAATAGCTAGCGTTCTAACTCGAAGAAACGACACTGCAGAGAAACCGTGCTTTAGCTACCGTCGACCTCTCTGTGGGGGAAGCAGTTTAAGGTGTACAGTGGGTGAGAGCCTGGGGACGGTTTCCATTTCGTAATATCGGGGGAGAGACAGGCCGGTACAGAAGGCAGCTCTCAACTCACTACATGGTTATGGGGCTAGTTCCGTTGCCCATGTTGTGTGTGCAGGCTTAAACACAGCCACCTAACTCGAAGGAAAAACTCGGTAGAGAGCCTGTGCTGCAGGTAAAACAGCTGCTCCTGAGTGTGGAGGCATTTTGTTGTGTGCGTGCGTGAGAGCACTGCAAGGGAGTCCAAAGCTTTTTGCGAGTGAGACTCAGGCCCCAGCGAAAGGCAGAACACGACTCCCCATGTGTTTCATCACGCTAGCACGGCAGCCGCACTTTTGCATGGAAGTCTAATAGCTAGCGTTCTAACTGGAAGAAAACACTGTAGAGAGACCGTGCTTTAGCTACCGTCGACCTCTAGACGGAGGAAGCATTCCACGGAGTACCGTGGCTGAGAGCCTGGGGAACGGGTTCCATACGTGAAAACAAGGGAGAAATAGGTCCTGGCAGAAGGCACCTCTGGACTCAGCTCTTGCTACCTGAAGCTAACACTACTGCTCCATGTGTGCTTGGAATGCTATGTGCTCGACACTGACTGGGAATAAACAAGCCTGTAAAGAATCCCAGCTGCAGCTCATTCGCCTACCAGGCTACTAACACCAAGAATCAATGCTGTAGCGTTACTGCGCTTTAGCTAACATTGCCGTTCCTGAAGCCGCAGGAGTTGTATAGTGCTCGTGTATGAGAGACCGGGGAAAGGGTCCCATACGTGAAATGGAGTGAGAAACAGGCCGGTGCGGAAGGCAGCTCTCAACTTACCTCTTGTTTATGAGGCTAGGACCCTTGCCCCGGGTGTGCCTGCAGGCCATAAGCCAACCACCTAACTCAAAGGAACAACTCTGTAGGGAATTCCTGCTTCGCCTAAAATAGCCATGCCTCAGGGTGGATGCATTGTGTGGTGTGCATGCGTGAGTGCACAGCAAGTGAGTCCAAAACCATTTTCCCTGTGAGACCCAGGCCCCGGAAGAAGCCAGAACACGACTCCCCACTTGCTCCATGAAACTAGTACTGCGGCCCCACTTTTGAATTGAAGTCTAATGGCTAGCTTTCTAACTCGAAGAAACAACACTGTAGAGAAACCGTGCTTTAGCTACCGTCGACCTCTCTGTGGGCGAAGAAGTTTAGGGTGTACTGTGGCTGAGAGCCTGGGGACGGTTTCCATATCGTAATATCGGGGGAGAGACAGGCCGGTACAGAAGGCAGCTCTCAACTCACATCATGGTTATGGGGCTAGTACCGTTGCCCAGGCTGTGTGTGCCAGCTTAAACACAGCCACCTAACTCGAAGGAAAAACTCGGTTGAGAGCCTGTGCTGCAGGTAAAACAGCTGCTCCTGAGGGTGACAGCATTTTGTTGTGTGCGTGCGTGAGAGCACTGCAAGGGAGTCCAAAGCTTTTTGCGAGTGAGACTCAGGCCCCAGCGAAAGGCAGAACACGACTCCCCATGTGATTCATCAAACTAGCACGGCAGCCCCACTTTGGCATGGAAGGCCAATAGCTAGCGTTCTAACTCGAAGAAACAACACTGTAGAGAAACCGTGCTTTAGCTACCGTCGACCTCTCTGTGGGCGAAGAAGTTTAGGGTGTACTGTGGCTGAGAGCCTGGGGACGGTTTCAATATCGTAATATCGGGGGAGAGACAGGCCAGTACAGAAGGCAGCTCTCAACTCACATCATCGTTATGGGGCTAGTTCCGTTGCCCAGGGTGTGTTTGCTGGTTTAAAGACAGCCACCTAACTCAAAGGAAAAACACGGTAGAGAATCCGTGCTTCAGCTAAAACAGCCGCTCCTGAGGGTGGAAGCATTGGGTTGTGTGCGTGCGTGAGAGGACTGCAAGGGAGTCCAAAGTTTCTGCGAGTGAGACTCAGGCCCCAGCAAAAGGCAGAACACGACTCCCCGTGTGTTTCCTTTAGCTAGCACTGCGGCCCTACTTTTGCATGGAAGTCTAATCGCTAGCGTTCTTCCTGGAAGAAACAACACGGTAGAGAAACCGTGCTTTAGCTACCATCCACCTCTCTGAGGGAGGAAGCACTTTCCAGGCTACCGTGGGTGAGAGCCTGAGGAACGGGTTCCTTACGTGAAACCGAGGGAGAAGGAGTCCGGGCCAGAAGGCTCCTCTCGACTCAGCTCTTGTTACCTGAAGCTAACACTTCGGCTCCATGTGTGCATAGGAATGCTAAGGGCTCCGCACTGATTTGGCAGAAAGAAGCCGGTCAAGAACCCCAGCTTCAGCTCATTCGCCTCTCCACAGGGTGGCAGCATTTTCAAGTCTGCTCGAGTGCAAACCTGGGGAAGGAGTCCCAGCAGAATTCGGAGGGAGAAATAAGCATGGGCAGAAGACACCTATCGACTCAACTCTTGTTTCGGGAAACTAGATCGGCTCTCCCGTGTGTGCGTGGAGTCCTCAGTGCCATCCACGTAACGCAAAGGAACAAAACTGTAGAGAACCCGTGCCTCAGCAAAGATCGCCCTTCCTGAGCGGGAACTTCATGTATTGTGTGTTTTTGTGAAAGCATGAGAAATGGAACCTACACGTAACTCGGAGTGAGAAGCAGGCCTGGAAGGAAGGCTGCTGTCGACTCACCTCTTGTTTGAGGAGATTAGCACTGCTGCACCCTGTGTGCCTGGATGCCTAGTTACCAGGCTACTAACACCAAGAATCAATCCTATAGAGTGACTGCGCTTCAGTTAACATTGCCGTTCCTGAAGCAGGAGGAATTTGACACTGCTCGTGTACGAGACACCGGGGAAAGGGTCCCATACGTGAAATGGAGTGAGAAACAGGCCGGTGCGGAAGGCAGCTCTCAAGTCACCTCTGGTTTATGAGGCTAGTACCCTTGCCCCGGGGGTGCCTGCAGGCCTAAAGCCAACCACCTAACTCAAAGGAACAACTCTGTAGGGAATTTCTGCTTCGGCTAAAAGAGCCATGCCTCAGGGTGGACGCATTTTGCTGTGTGCATGCGTGAGCGCACTGCAGGTGAGCCCAAAACCATTTTCCTTGTGAGACCCAGGCCCCGGAAGAAGCCAGAACACGACTCCCCACTTGCTCCATGAAGCTAGAACTGCGGTCCCAATTTTGCTTGGAAGTCTAATAGATAGCTTTCTAACTCGGAGAAACAACACTGTAGAGAAACCGTGCTTTAGCTACTGTCGACCTCTCTGTGGGCGAAGCAGTTTAGGGTGTACTGTGGCTGAGAGCCTGGGGACGGTTTCCATTTCGTAATATCGGGGGAGAGAAAGGCCGGTACATAATGCAGCTCTGAACTCACTACATGGTTATGGGGAAAGTTCCGTTCCCCCGTGGGAGTGTGCAGGCTTAAACACAGCCACCTTACTCGACGGAAAAACTCGGTTGAGAGCCTGTGCTGCAGGTAAAACAGCTGCTCCTGAGTGTGGAAGCATTTTGTTGTGTGCGTGCGTGAGAGCACTGCAAGGGAGTCCAAAGCTTTTTGCGAGTGAGACTCAGGCCCCAGCGAAAGGCAGAACACCACTCCCCATGTGTTTCATCAAGCTAGCACGGCAGCCCCACTTTTGCATGGAAGTCTAATAGCTAGCATTGTAACTCGAAGAAACAACAGTGTAGAGAAACGGTGCCTTAGCTACCGTCGACCTCTCTGTGGGCGAAGCAGTTTAGGGTAAACTGTGGCTGAGAGCCTGGGGACGGTTTCAATATCGTAATATCAGGGAGAGACAGGCCGGTACAGAAGGCAGCTCTCAATTCACATCATGGTTATGCGGATAGTACCGTTGCCCAGGGTGTGTGTGCCGGTTTAAACACAGCCACCTAATTCAAAGGAAAAATTCCCTTGAGAGCCTGTGCTGCAGGTAAAAGAGCTGCTCCTGTGGGTGGAAGCATTTTGTTGTGTGTGTGCGTGAGAGCACGGCAAGGGAGTCCAAAGCTTTTTGCGAGTGAGACTCAGGCCCCAGCGAAAGGCAGAACACGACTCCCCATGTGTTTCATCAAGCTAGCACGGCAGCCCCACTTTTGCATGGAAGGCTAATAGCTAGCGTTCTAACTCGAAGAAACGACACTGCAGAGAAACCGTGCTTTAGCTACCGTCGACCTCTCTGTGGGGGAAGCAGTTTAAGGTGTACAGTGGGTGAGAGCCTGGGGACGGTTTCCATTTCGTAATATCGGGGGAGAGACAGGCCGGTACAGAAGGCAGCTCTCAACTCACTACATGGTTATGGGGCTAGTTCCGTTGCCCATGTTGTGTGTGCAGGCTTAAACACAGCCACCTAACTCGAAGGAAAAACTCGGTAGAGAGCCTGTGCTGCAGGTAAAACAGCTGCTCCTGAGTGTGGAGGCATTTTGTTGTGTGCGTGCGTGAGAGCACTGCAAGGGAGTCCAAAGCTTTTTGCGAGTGAGACTCAGGCCCCAGCGAAAGGCAGAACACGACTCCCCATGTGTTTCATCACGCTAGCACGGCAGCCGCACTTTTGCATGGAAGTCTAATAGCTAGCGTTCTAACTGGAAGAAAACACTGTAGAGAGACCGTGCTTTAGCTACCGTCGACCTCTAGACGGAGGAAGCATTCCACGGAGTACCGTGGCTGAGAGCCTGGGGAACGGGTTCCATACGTGAAAACAAGGGAGAAATAGGTCCTGGCAGAAGGCACCTCTGGACTCAGCTCTTGCTACCTGAAGCTAACACTACTGCTCCATGTGTGCTTGGAATGCTATGTGCTCGACACTGACTGGGAATAAACAAGCCTGTAAAGAATCCCAGCTGCAGCTCATTCGCCTACCAGGCTACTAACACCAAGAATCAATGCTGTAGCGTTACTGCGCTTTAGCTAACATTGCCGTTCCTGAAGCCGCAGGAGTTGTATAGTGCTCGTGTATGAGAGACCGGGGAAAGGGTCCCATACGTGAAATGGAGTGAGAAACAGGCCGGTGCGGAAGGCAGCTCTCAACTTACCTCTTGTTTATGAGGCTAGGACCCTTGCCCCGGGTGTGCCTGCAGGCCATAAGCCAACCACCTAACTCAAAGGAACAACTCTGTAGGGAATTCCTGCTTCGCCTAAAATAGCCATGCCTCAGGGTGGATGCATTGTGTGGTGTGCATGCGTGAGTGCACAGCAAGTGAGTCCAAAACCATTTTCCCTGTGAGACCCAGGCCCCGGAAGAAGCCAGAACACGACTCCCCACTTGCTCCATGAAACTAGTACTGCGGCCCCACTTTTGAATTGAAGTCTAATGGCTAGCTTTCTAACTCGAAGAAACAACACTGTAGAGAAACCGTGCTTTAGCTACCGTCGACCTCTCTGTGGGCGAAGAAGTTTAGGGTGTACTGTGGCTGAGAGCCTGGGGACGGTTTCCATATCGTAATATCGGGGGAGAGACAGGCCGGTACAGAAGGCAGCTCTCAACTCACATCATGGTTATGGGGCTAGTACCGTTGCCCAGGCTGTGTGTGCCAGCTTAAACACAGCCACCTAACTCGAAGGAAAAACTCGGTTGAGAGCCTGTGCTGCAGGTAAAACAGCTGCTCCTGAGGGTGACAGCATTTTGTTGTGTGCGTGCGTGAGAGCACTGCAAGGGAGTCCAAAGCTTTTTGCGAGTGAGACTCAGGCCCCAGCGAAAGGCAGAACACGACTCCCCATGTGATTCATCAAACTAGCACGGCAGCCCCACTTTGGCATGGAAGGCCAATAGCTAGCGTTCTAACTCGAAGAAACAACACTGTAGAGAAACCGTGCTTTAGCTACCGTCGACCTCTCTGTGGGCGAAGAAGTTTAGGGTGTACTGTGGCTGAGAGCCTGGGGACGGTTTCAATATCGTAATATCGGGGGAGAGACAGGCCAGTACAGAAGGCAGCTCTCAACTCACATCATCGTTATGGGGCTAGTACCGTTGCCCTGGGTGTGTGTGCAGGCTTAAAGACAGCCACCTAACTCAAAGGAAAAACACGGTAGAGAATCCGTGCTTCAGCTAAAACAGCCGCTCCTGAGGGTGGAAGCATTTGGTTGTGTGCGTGCGTGAGAGGACTGCAAGGGAGTCCAAAGTTTCTGCGAGTGAGACTCAGGCCCCAGCAAAAGGCAGAACACGACTCCCCGTGTGTTTCCTTTAGCTAGCACTGCGGCCCTACTTTTGCATGGAAGTCTAATCGCTAGCGTTCTTCCTGGAAGAAACAACACGGTAGAGAAACCGTGCTTTAGCTACCATCCACCTCTCTGAGGGAGGAAGCACTTTCCAGGCTACCGTGGGTGAGAGCCTGAGGAACGGGTTCCTTACGTGAAACCGAGGGAGAAGGAGTCCGGGCCAGAAGGCTCCTCTCGACTCAGCTCTTGTTACCTGAAGCTAACACTTCGGCTCCATGTGTGCATAGGAATGCTAAGGGCTCCGCACTGATTTGGCAGAAAGAAGCCGGTCAAGAACCCCAGCTTCAGCTCATTCGCCTCTCCACAGGGTGGCAGCATTTTCAAGTCTGCTCGAGTGCAAACCTGGGGAAGGAGTCCCAGCAGAATTCGGAGGGAGAAATAAGCATGGGCAGAAGACACCTATCGACTCAACTCTTGTTTCGGGAAACTAGATCGGCTCTCCCGTGTGTGCGTGGAGTCCTCAGTGCCATCCACGTAACGCAAAGGAACAAAACTGTAGAGAACCCGTGCCTCAGCAAAGATCGCCCTTCCTGAGCGGGAACTTCATGTATTGTGTGTTTTTGTGAAAGCATGAGAAATGGAACCTACACGTAACTCGGAGTGAGAAGCAGGCCTGGAAGGAAGGCTGCTGTCGACTCACCTCTTGTTTGAGGAGATTAGCACTGCTGCACCCTGTGTGCCTGGATGCCTAGTTACCAGGCTACTAACACCAAGAATCAATCCTATAGAGTGACTGCGCTTCAGTTAACATTGCCGTTCCTGAAGCAGGAGGAATTTGACACTGCTCGTGTACGAGACACCGGGGAAAGGGTCCCATACGTGAAATGGAGTGAGAAACAGGCCGGTGCGGAAGGCAGCTCTCAAGTCACCTCTGGTTTATGAGGCTAGTACCCTTGCCCCGGGGGTGCCTGCAGGCCTAAAGCCAACCACCTAACTCAAAGGAACAACTCTGTAGGGAATTTCTGCTTCGGCTAAAAGAGCCATGCCTCAGGGTGGACGCATTTTGCTGTGTGCATGCGTGAGCGCACTGCAGGTGAGCCCAAAACCATTTTCCTTGTGAGACCCAGGCCCCGGAAGAAGCCAGAACACGACTCCCCACTTGCTCCATGAAGCTAGAACTGCGGTCCCAATTTTGCTTGGAAGTCTAATAGATAGCTTTCTAACTCGGAGAAACAACACTGTAGAGAAACCGTGCTTTAGCTACTGTCGACCTCTCTGTGGGCGAAGCAGTTTAGGGTGTACTGTGGCTGAGAGCCTGGGGACGGTTTCCATTTCGTAATATCGGGGGAGAGAAAGGCCGGTACATAATGCAGCTCTGAACTCACTACATGGTTATGGGGAAAGTTCCGTTCCCCCGTGGGAGTGTGCAGGCTTAAACACAGCCACCTTACTCGACGGAAAAACTCGGTTGAGAGCCTGTGCTGCAGGTAAAACAGCTGCTCCTGAGTGTGGAAGCATTTTGTTGTGTGCGTGCGTGAGAGCACTGCAAGGGAGTCCAAAGCTTTTGCGAGTGAGACTCAGGCCCCAGCGAAAGGCAGAACACCACTCCCCATGTGTTTCATCAAGCTAGCACGGCAGCCCCACTTTTGCATGGAAGTCTAATAGCTAGCGTTGTAACTCGAAGAAACAACAGTGTAGAGAAACGGTGCCTTAGCTACCGTCGACCTCTCTGTGGGCGAAGCAGTTTAGGGTAAACTGTGGCTGAGAGCCTGGGGACGGTTTCAATATCGTAATATCAGGGAGAGACAGGCCGGTACAGAAGGCAGCTCTCAATTCACATCATGGTTATGCGGATAGTACCGTTGCCCAGGGTGTGTGTGCCGGTTTAAACACAGCCACCTAATTCAAAGGAAAAATTCCCTTGAGAGCCTGTGCTGCAGGTAAAAGAGCTGCTCCTGTGGGTGGAAGCATTTTGTTGTGTGTGTGCGTGAGAGCACGGCAAGGGAGTCCAAAGCTTTTTGCGAGTGAGACTCAGGCCCCAGCGAAAGGCAGAACACGACTCCCCATGTGTTTCATCAAGCTAGCACGGCAGCCCCACTTTTGCATGGAAGGCTAATAGCTAGCGTTCTAACTCGAAGAAACGACACTGCAGAGAAACCGTGCTTTAGCTACCGTCGACCTCTCTGTGGGGGAAGCAGTTTAAGGTGTACAGTGGGTGAGAGCCTGGGGACGGTTTCCATTTCGTAATATCGGGGGAGAGACAGGCCGGTACAGAAGGCAGCTCTCAACTCACTACATGGTTATGGGGCTAGTTCCGTTGCCCATGTTGTGTGTGCAGGCTTAAACACAGCCACCTAACTCGAAGGAAAAACTCGGTAGAGAGCCTGTGCTGCAGGTAAAACAGCTGCTCCTGAGTGTGGAGGCATTTTGTTGTGTGCGTGCGTGAGAGCACTGCAAGGGAGTCCAAAGCTTTTTGCGAGTGAGACTCAGGCCCCAGCGAAAGGCAGAACACGACTCCCCATGTGTTTCATCACGCTAGCACGGCAGCCGCACTTTTGCATGGAAGTCTAATAGCTAGCGTTCTAACTGGAAGAAAACACTGTAGAGAGACCGTGCTTTAGCTACCGTCGACCTCTAGACGGAGGAAGCATTCCACGGAGTACCGTGGCTGAGAGCCTGGGGAACGGGTTCCATACGTGAAAACAAGGGAGAAATAGGTCCTGGCAGAAGGCACCTCTGGACTCAGCTCTTGCTACCTGAAGCTAACACTACTGCTCCATGTGTGCTTGGAATGCTATGTGCTCGACACTGACTGGGAATAAACAAGCCTGTAAAGAATCCCAGCTGCAGCTCATTCGCCTACCAGGCTACTAACACCAAGAATCAATGCTGTAGCGTTACTGCGCTTTAGCTAACATTGCCGTTCCTGAAGCCGCAGGAGTTGTATAGTGCTCGTGTATGAGAGACCGGGGAAAGGGTCCCATACGTGAAATGGAGTGAGAAACAGGCCGGTGCGGAAGGCAGCTCTCAACTTACCTCTTGTTTATGAGGCTAGGACCCTTGCCCCGGGTGTGCCTGCAGGCCATAAGCCAACCACCTAACTCAAAGGAACAACTCTGTAGGGAATTCCTGCTTCGCCTAAAATAGCCATGCCTCAGGGTGGATGCATTGTGTGGTGTGCATGCGTGAGTGCACAGCAAGTGAGTCCAAAACCATTTTCCCTGTGAGACCCAGGCCCCGGAAGAAGCCAGAACACGACTCCCCACTTGCTCCATGAAACTAGTACTGCGGCCCCACTTTTGAATTGAAGTCTAATGGCTAGCTTTCTAACTCGAAGAAACAACACTGTAGAGAAACCGTGCTTTAGCTACCGTCGACCTCTCTGTGGGCGAAGAAGTTTAGGGTGTACTGTGGCTGAGAGCCTGGGGACGGTTTCCATATCGTAATATCGGGGGAGAGACAGGCCGGTACAGAAGGCAGCTCTCAACTCACATCATGGTTATGGGGCTAGTACCGTTGCCCAGGCTGTGTGTGCCAGCTTAAACACAGCCACCTAACTCGAAGGAAAAACTCGGTTGAGAGCCTGTGCTGCAGGTAAAACAGCTGCTCCTGAGGGTGACAGCATTTTGTTGTGTGCGTGCGTGAGAGCACTGCAAGGGAGTCCAAAGCTTTTTGCGAGTGAGACTCAGGCCCCAGCGAAAGGCAGAACACGACTCCCCATGTGATTCATCAAACTAGCACGGCAGCCCCACTTTGGCATGGAAGGCCAATAGCTAGCGTTCTAACTCGAAGAAACAACACTGTAGAGAAACCGTGCTTTAGCTACCGTCGACCTCTCTGTGGGCGAAGAAGTTTAGGGTGTACTGTGGCTGAGAGCCTGGGGACGGTTTCAATATCGTAATATCGGGGGAGAGACAGGCCAGTACAGAAGGCAGCTCTCAACTCACATCATCGTTATGGGGCTAGTACCGTTGCCCTGGGTGTGTGTGCAGGCTTAAAGACAGCCACCTAACTCAAAGGAAAAACACGGTAGAGAATCCGTGCTTCAGCTAAAACAGCCGCTCCTGAGGGTGGAAGCATTTGGTTGTGTGCGTGCGTGAGAGGACTGCAAGGGAGTCCAAAGTTTCTGCGAGTGAGACTCAGGCCCCAGCAAAAGGCAGAACACGACTCCCCGTGTGTTTCCTTTAGCTAGCACTGCGGCCCTACTTTTGCATGGAAGTCTAATCGCTAGCGTTCTTCCTGGAAGAAACAACACGGTAGAGAAACCGTGCTTTAGCTACCATCCACCTCTCTGAGGGAGGAAGCACTTTCCAGGCTACCGTGGGTGAGAGCCTGAGGAACGGGTTCCTTACGTGAAACCGAGGGAGAAGGAGTCCGGGCCAGAAGGCTCCTCTCGACTCAGCTCTTGTTACCTGAAGCTAACACTTCGGCTCCATGTGTGCATAGGAATGCTAAGGGCTCCGCACTGATTTGGCAGAAAGAAGCCGGTCAAGAACCCCAGCTTCAGCTCATTCGCCTCTCCACAGGGTGGCAGCATTTTCAAGTCTGCTCGAGTGCAAACCTGGGGAAGGAGTCCCAGCAGAATTCGGAGGGAGAAATAAGCATGGGCAGAAGACACCTATCGACTCAACTCTTGTTTCGGGAAACTAGATCGGCTCTCCCGTGTGTGCGTGGAGTCCTCAGTGCCATCCACGTAACGCAAAGGAACAAAACTGTAGAGAACCCGTGCCTCAGCAAAGATCGCCCTTCCTGAGCGGGAACTTCATGTATTGTGTGTTTTTGTGAAAGCATGAGAAATGGAACCTACACGTAACTCGGAGTGAGAAGCAGGCCTGGAAGGAAGGCTGCTGTCGACTCACCTCTTGTTTGAGGAGATTAGCACTGCTGCACCCTGTGTGCCTGGATGCCTAGTTACCAGGCTACTAACACCAAGAATCAATCCTATAGAGTGACTGCGCTTCAGTTAACATTGCCGTTCCTGAAGCAGGAGGAATTTGACACTGCTCGTGTACGAGACACCGGGGAAAGGGTCCCATACGTGAAATGGAGTGAGAAACAGGCCGGTGCGGAAGGCAGCTCTCAAGTCACCTCTGGTTTATGAGGCTAGTACCCTTGCCCCGGGGGTGCCTGCAGGCCTAAAGCCAACCACCTAACTCAAAGGAACAACTCTGTAGGGAATTTCTGCTTCGGCTAAAAGAGCCATGCCTCAGGGTGGACGCATTTTGCTGTGTGCATGCGTGAGCGCACTGCAGGTGAGCCCAAAACCATTTTCCTTGTGAGACCCAGGCCCCGGAAGAAGCCAGAACACGACTCCCCACTTGCTCCATGAAGCTAGAACTGCGGTCCCAATTTTGCTTGGAAGTCTAATAGATAGCTTTCTAACTCGGAGAAACAACACTGTAGAGAAACCGTGCTTTAGCTACTGTCGACCTCTCTGTGGGCGAAGCAGTTTAGGGTGTACTGTGGCTGAGAGCCTGGGGACGGTTTCCATTTCGTAATATCGGGGGAGAGACAGGCCGGTACAGAAGGCACCTCTCAACTCACATCATGGTTATGGGGCTAGTTCCGTTGCCCAGGGTGTGTTTGCAGGCTTAAAGACAGCCACCTAACTCAAAGGAAAAACACGGTACAGAATCCGTGCTTCAGCTAAAACAGCCGCTCCTGAGGGTGGAAGCATTGGGTTGTGTGCGTCCGTGAGAGCACTGCAAGGGAGTCCAAAGCTTTTTGCGAGTGAGACTCAGGCCCCAGCGAAAGGCAGAACACCACTCCCCATGTGTTTCATCAAGCTAGCACGGCAGCCCCACTTTTGCATGGAAGTCCAATAGCTGGCGTTCTAACTCGAAGAAACAACACTGGAGAGAAACCGTGCCTTAGCTACCGTCGATCTCTCTGTGGGCGAAGCAGTTTAGGGTAAACTGTGGCTGAGAGCCTGGGGACGGTTTCAGTATCGTAATATCAGGGAGAGACAGGCCAGTACAGAAGGCAGCTCTCAACTCACATCATGGTTATGCGGATAGTACCGTTGCCCAGGGTGTGTGTGCCGGCTTAGACACGGCCACCTAATTCAAAGGAAAAACTCCCTTGAGAGCCTGTGCTGCAGGTGAAACAGCTGCTCCTGTGGGTGGAAGCATTTTGTTGTGTGCGTGCGTGAGAGCACTGCAAGGGAGTCCAAAGCTTTTTGCGAGTGAGACTCAGGCCCCAGCGAAAGGCAGAACACGACTCCCCATGTGTTTCATCAAGCTAGCACGGCAGCCCCACTTTTGCATGGAAGGCTAATAGCTAGGTTCTAACTCGAAGAAACAACACTGTAGAGAAACCGTGCTTTAGCTACCGTCGACCTCTCTGTGGGCGAAGAAGTTTAGGGTGTACTGTGGCTGAGAGCCTCGGGACGGTTTCAATATCGTAATATCGGGGGAGAGACAGGCCAGTACAGAAGGCAGCTCTCAACTCACATCATGGTTATGGGGCTAGTACCGTTGCCCTGGGTGTGTGTGCAGGCTTAAAGACAGCCACCTAACTCAAAGGAAAAACACGGTAGAGAATCCGTGCTTCAGCTAAAACAGCCGCTCCTGAGGGTGGAAGCATTTGGTTGTGTGCGTGCGTGAGAGGACTGCAAGGGAGTCCAAAGTTTCTGCGAGTGAGACTCAGGCCCCAGCAAAAGGCAGAACATGACTCCCCGTGTGTTTCCTTTAGCTAGCACTGCGGCCCTACTTTTGCATGGAAGTCTAATCGCTAGCGTTCTTCCTGGAAGAAACAACACGGTAGAGAAACCGTGCTTTAGCTACCATCCACCTCTCTGAGGGAGGAAGCACTTTCCAGGCTACCGTGGGTGAGAGCCTGAGGAACGGGTTCCTTACGTGAAACCGAGGGAGAAGGAGTCCGGGCCAGAAGGCTCCTCTCGACTCAGCTCTTGTTACCTGAAGCTAACACTTCGGCTCCATGTGTGCATAGGAATGCTAAGGGCTCCGCACTGATTTGGCAGAAAGAAGCCGGTCAAGAACCCCAGCTTCAGCTCATTCGCCTCTCCACAGGGTGGCAGCATTTTCAAGTCTGCTCGAGTGCAAACCTGGGGAAGGAGTCCCAGCAGAATTCGGAGGGAGAAATAAGCATGGGCAGAAGACACCTATCGACTCAACTCTTGTTTCGGGAAACTAGATCGGCTCTCCCGTGTGTGCGTGGAGTCCTCAGTGCCATCCACGTAACGCAAAGGAACAAAACTGTAGAGAACCCGTGCCTCAGCAAAGATCGCCCTTCCTGAGCGGGAACTTCATGTATTGTGTGTTTTTGTGAAAGCATGAGAAATGGAACCTACACGTAACTCGGAGTGAGAAGCAGGCCTGGAAGGAAGGCTGCTGTCGACTCACCTCTTGTTTGAGGAGATTAGCACTGCTGCACCCTGTGTGCCTGGATGCCTAGTTACCAGGCTACTAACACCAAGAATCAATCCTATAGAGTGACTGCGCTTCAGTTAACATTGCCGTTCCTGAAGCAGGAGGAATTTGACACTGCTCGTGTACGAGACACCGGGGAAAGGGTCCCATACGTGAAATGGAGTGAGAAACAGGCCGGTGCGGAAGGCAGCTCTCAAGTCACCTCTGGTTTATGAGGCTAGTACCCTTGCCCCGGGGGTGCCTGCAGGCCTAAAGCCAACCACCTAACTCAAAGGAACAACTCTGTAGGGAATTTCTGCTTCGGCTAAAAGAGCCATGCCTCAGGGTGGACGCATTTTGCTGTGTGCATGCGTGAGCGCACTGCAGGTGAGCCCAAAACCATTTTCCTTGTGAGACCCAGGCCCCGGAAGAAGCCAGAACACGACTCCCCACTTGCTCCATGAAGCTAGAACTGCGGTCCCAATTTTGCTTGGAAGTCTAATAGATAGCTTTCTAACTCGGAGAAACAACACTGTAGAGAAACCGTGCTTTAGCTACTGTCGACCTCTCTGTGGGCGAAGCAGTTTAGGGTGTACTGTGGCTGAGAGCCTGGGGACGGTTTCCATTTCGTAATATCGGGGGAGAGAAAGGCCGGTACATAATGCAGCTCTGAACTCACTACATGGTTATGGGGAAAGTTCCGTTCCCCCGTGGGAGTGTGCAGGCTTAAACACAGCCACCTTACTCGACGGAAAAACTCGGTTGAGAGCCTGTGCTGCAGGTAAAACAGCTGCTCCTGAGTGTGGAAGCATTTTGTTGTGTGCGTGCGTGAGAGCACTGCAAGGGAGTCCAAAGCTTTTTGCGAGTGAGACTCAGGCCCCAGCGAAAGGCAGAACACCACTCCCCATGTGTTTCATCAAGCTAGCACGGCAGCCCCACTTTTGCATGGAAGTCTAATAGCTAGCGTTCTAACTCGAAGAAACAACACTGTAGAGAAACGGTGCCTTAGCTACCGTCGACCTCTCTGTGGGCGAAGCACTTTAGGGTAAACTGTGGCTGAGAGCCTGGGGACGGTTTCAATATCGTAATATCAGAGAGAGACAGGCCGGTACAGAAGGCAGCTCTCAACTCACATCATGGTTATGCGGATAGTACCGTTGCCCAGGGTGTGTGTGCCGGCTTAAACACAGCCACCTAATTCAAAGGAAAAACTCCCTTGAGAGCCTGTGCTGCAGGTAAAACAGCTGCTCCTGTGGGTGGAAGCATTTTGTTGTGTGCGTGCGTGAGAGCACGGCAAGGGAGTCCAAAGCTTTTTGCGAGTGACACTCAGGCCCGAGCGAAAGGCAGAACACGTCTCCCCATGTGATTCATCAAACTAGCACGGCAGCCCCACTTTGGCATGGAAGGCCAATAGCTAGCGTTCTAACTCGAAGAAACAACACTGTAGAGAAACCGTGCTTTAGCTACCGTCGACCTCTCTGTGGGTGAAGTAGTTGAGGGTGTACTGTGGCTGAGAGCCTGGGGACGGTTTCCATTTCGTAATATCGGGGGAGAGACAGGCCGGTACAGAAGGCACCTCTCAACTCACATCATGGTTATGGGGCTAGTTCCGTTGCCCAGGGTGTGTTTGCAGGCTTAAAGACAGCCACCTAACTCAAAGGAAAAACACGGTACAGAATCCGTGCTTCAGCTAAAACAGCCGCTCCTGAGGGTGGAAGCATTGGGTTGTGTGCGTCCGTGAGAGCACTGCAAGGGAGTCCAAAGCTTTTTGCGAGTGAGACTCAGGCCCCAGCGAAAGGCAGAACACCACTCCCCATGTGTTTCATCAAGCTAGCACGGCAGCCCCACTTTTGCATGGAAGTCCAATAGCTGGCGTTCTAACTCGAAGAAACAACACTGGAGAGAAACCGTGCCTTAGCTACCGTCGATCTCTCTGTGGGCGAAGCAGTTTAGGGTAAACTGTGGCTGAGAGCCTGGGGACGGTTTCAGTATCGTAATATCAGGGAGAGACAGGCCAGTACAGAAGGCAGCTCTCAACTCACATCATGGTTATGCGGATAGTACCGTTGCCCAGGGTGTGTGTGCCGGCTTAGACACGGCCACCTAATTCAAAGGAAAAACTCCCTTGAGAGCCTGTGCTGCAGGTGAAACAGCTGCTCCTGTGGGTGGAAGCATTTTGTTGTGTGCGTGCGTGAGAGCACTGCAAGGGAGTCCAAAGCTTTTTGCGAGTGAGACTCAGGCCCCAGCGAAAGGCAGAACACGACTCCCCATGTGTTTCATCAAGCTAGCACGGCAGCCCCACTTTTGCATGGAAGGCTAATAGCTAGGTTCTAACTCGAAGAAACAACACTGTAGAGAAACCGTGCTTTAGCTACCGTCGACCTCTCTGTGGGCGAAGAAGTTTAGGGTGTACTGTGGCTGAGAGCCTGGGGACGGTTTCAATATCGTAATATCGGGGGAGAGACAGGCCAGTACAGAAGGCAGCTCTCAACTCACATCATGGTTATGGGGCTAGTACCGTTGCCCTGGGTGTGTGTGCAGGCTTAAAGACAGCCACCTAACTCAAAGGAAAAACACGGTAGAGAATCCGTGCTTCAGCTAAAACAGCCGCTCCTGAGGGTGGAAGCATTTGGTTGTGTGCGTGCGTGAGAGGACTGCAAGGGAGTCCAAAGTTTCTGCGAGTGAGACTCAGGCCCCAGCAAAAGGCAGAACACGACTCCCCGTGTGTTTCCTTTAGCTAGCACTGCGGCCCTACTTTTGCATGGAAGTCTAATCGCTAGCGTTCTTCCTGGAAGAAACAACACGGTAGAGAAACCGTGCTTTAGCTACCATCCACCTCTCTGAGGGAGGAAGCACTTTCCAGGCTACCGTGGGTGAGAGCCTGAGGAACGGGTTCCTTACGTGAAACCGAGGGAGAAGGAGTCCGGGCCAGAAGGCTCCTCTCGACTCAGCTCTTGTTACCTGAAGCTAACACTTCGGCTCCATGTGTGCATAGGAATGCTAAGGGCTCCGCACTGATTTGGCAGAAAGAAGCCGGTCAAGAACCCCAGCTTCAGCTCATTCGCCTCTCCACAGGGTGGCAGCATTTTCAAGTCTGCTCGAGTGCAAACCTGGGGAAGGAGTCCCAGCAGAATTCGGAGGGAGAAATAAGCATGGGCAGAAGACACCTATCGACTCAACTCTTGTTTCGGGAAACTAGATCGGCTCTCCCGTGTGTGCGTGGAGTCCTCAGTGCCATCCACGTAACGCAAAGGAACAAAACTGTAGAGAACCCGTGCCTCAGCAAAGATCGCCCTTCCTGAGCGGGAACTTCATGTATTGTGTGTTTTTGTGAAAGCATGAGAAATGGAACCTACACGTAACTCGGAGTGAGAAGCAGGCCTGGAAGGAAGGCTGCTGTCGACTCACCTCTTGTTTGAGGAGATTAGCACTGCTGCACCCTGTGTGCCTGGATGCCTAGTTACCAGGCTACTAACACCAAGAATCAATCCTATAGAGTGACTGCGCTTCAGTTAACATTGCCGTTCCTGAAGCAGGAGGAATTTGACACTGCTCGTGTACGAGACACCGGGGAAAGGGTCCCATACGTGAAATGGAGTGAGAAACAGGCCGGTGCGGAAGGCAGCTCTCAAGTCACCTCTGGTTTATGAGGCTAGTACCCTTGCCCCGGGGGTGCCTGCAGGCCTAAAGCCAACCACCTAACTCAAAGGAACAACTCTGTAGGGAATTTCTGCTTCGGCTAAAAGAGCCATGCCTCAGGGTGGACGCATTTTGCTGTGTGCATGCGTGAGCGCACTGCAGGTGAGCCCAAAACCATTTTCCTTGTGAGACCCAGGCCCCGGAAGAAGCCAGAACACGACTCCCCACTTGCTCCATGAAGCTAGAACTGCGGTCCCAATTTTGCTTGGAAGTCTAATAGATAGCTTTCTAACTCGGAGAAACAACACTGTAGAGAAACCGTGCTTTAGCTACTGTCGACCTCTCTGTGGGCGAAGCAGTTTAGGGTGTACTGTGGCTGAGAGCCTGGGGACGGTTTCCATTTCGTAATATCGGGGGAGAGAAAGGCCGGTACATAATGCAGCTCTGAACTCACTACATGGTTATGGGGAAAGTTCCGTTCCCCCGTGGGAGTGTGCAGGCTTAAACACAGCCACCTTACTCGACGGAAAAACTCGGTTGAGAGCCTGTGCTGCAGGTAAAACAGCTGCTCCTGAGTGTGGAAGCATTTTGTTGTGTGCGTGCGTGAGAGCACTGCAAGGGAGTCCAAAGCTTTTTGCGAGTGAGACTCAGGCCCCAGCGAAAGGCAGAACACCACTCCCCATGTGTTTCATCAAGCTAGCACGGCAGCCCCACTTTTGCATGGAAGTCTAATAGCTAGCGTTGTAACTCGAAGAAACAACAGTGTAGAGAAACGGTGCCTTAGCTACCGTCGACCTCTCTGTGGGCGAAGCAGTTTAGGGTAAACTGTGGCTGAGAGCCTGGGGACGGTTTCAATATCGTAATATCAGGGAGAGACAGGCCGGTACAGAAGGCAGCTCTCAACTCACATCATGGTTATGCGGATAGTACCGTTGCCCAGGGTGTGTGTGCCGGTTTAAACACAGCCACCAAATTCAAAGGAAAAACTCCCTTGAGAGCCTGTGCTGCAGGTGAAACAGCTGCTCCTGTGGGTGGAAGCATTTTGTTGTGTGTGTGCGTGAGAGCACGGCAAGGGAGTCCAAAGCTTTTTGCGAGTGAGTCTCAGGCCCCAGCGAAAGGCAGAACACGACTCCCCATGTGTTTCATCAAGCTAGCACGGCAGCCCCACTTTTGCATGGAAGGCTAATAGCTAGCGTTCTAACTCGAAGAAACGACACTGCAGAGAAACCGTGC
This sequence comes from Halichoerus grypus, assembly GCF_964656455.1. Lineage (NCBI taxonomy): Eukaryota > Metazoa > Chordata > Mammalia > Carnivora > Phocidae > Halichoerus > Halichoerus grypus. The sequence continues at coordinate 79,614,911 of NC_135727.1, read as the reverse complement.
TTTAGCTACCGTCGACCTCTCTGTGGGGGAAGCAGTTTAAGGTGTACAGTGGGTGAGAGCCTGGGGACGGTTTCCATTTCGTAATATCGGGGGAGAGACAGGCCGGTACAGAAGGCAGCTCTCAACTCACTACATGGTTATGGGGCTAGATCCGTTGCCCATGTTGTGTGTGCAGGCTTAAACACAGCCACCTAACTCGAAGGAAAAACTCGGTAGAGAGCCTGTGCTGTAGGTAAAACAGCTGCTCCTGAGTGTGGAGGCATTTTGTTGTGTGCGTGCGTGAGAGCACTGCAAGGGAGTCCAAAGCTTTTTGCGAGTGAGACTCAGGCCCCAGCAAAAGGCAGAACACGACTCCCCATGTGTTTCATCACGCTAGCACGGCAGCCGCACTTTTGCATGGAAGTCTAATAGCTAGCGTTCTAACTGGAAGAAAACACTGTAGAGAGACCGTGCTTTAGCTACCGTCGACCTCTAGACGGAGGAAGCATTCCACGGAGTACCGTGGCTGAGAGCCTGGGGAACGGGTTCCATACGTGAAAACAAGGGAGAAATAGGTCCTGGCAGAAGGCACCTCTGGACTCAGCTCTTGCTACCTGAAGCTAACACTACTGCTCCATGTGTGCTTGGAATGCTATGTGCTCGACACTGACTGGGAATAAACAAGCCTGTAAAGAATCCCAGCTGCAGCTCATTCGCCTACCAGGCTACTAACACCAAGAATCAATGCTGTAGCGTTACTGCGCTTTAGCTAACATTGCCGTTCCTGAAGCCGCAGGAGTTGTATAGTGCTCGTGTATGAGAGACCGGGGAAAGGGTCCCATACGTGAAATGGAGTGAGAAACAGGCCGGTGCGGAAGGCAGCTCTCAACTTACCTCTTGTTTATGAGGCTAGGACCCTTGCCCCGGGTGTGCCTGCAGGCCATAAGCCAACCACCTAACTCAAAGGAACAACTCTGTAGGGAATTCCTGCTTCGCCTAAAATAGCCATGCCTCAGGGTGGATGCATTCTGTGGTGTGCATGCGTGAGTGCACAGCAAGTGAGTCCAAAACCATTTTCCCTGTGAGACCCAGGCCCCGGAAGAAGCCAGAACACGACTCCCCACTTGCTCCATGAAACTAGTACTGCGGCCCCACTTTTGAATTGAAGTCTAATGGCTAGCTTTCTAACTCGAAGAAACAACACTGTAGAGAAACCGTGCTTTAGCTACCGACGACCTCTCTGTGGGCGAAGAAGTTTAGGGTGTACTGTGGCTGAGAGCCTGGGGACGGTTTCCATATCGTAATATCGGGGGAGAGACAGGCCGGTACAGAAGGCAGCTCTCAACTCACATCATGGTTATGGGGCTAGTACCGTTGCCCAGGCTGTGTGTGCCAGCTTAAACACAGCCACCTAACTCGAAGGAAAAACTCGGTTGAGAGCCTGTGCTGCAGGTAAAACAGCTGCTCCTGAGGGTGACAGCATTTTGTTGTGTGCGTGCGTGAGAGCACTGCAAGGGAGTCCAAAGCTTTTTGCGAGTGAGACTCAGGCCCCAGCGAAAGGCAGAACACGACTCCCCATGTGTTTCAACACGCTAGCACGGCAGCCCCACTTTTGCATGGAAGTCTAATAGCTAGCGTTCTAACTCGAAGAAACAACACTGTAGAGAAACGGTGCCTTAGCTACCGTCGACCTCTCTGTGGGCGAAGCACTTTAGGGTAAACTGTGGCTGAGAGCCTGGGGACGGTTTCAATATCGTAATATCAGAGAGAGACAGGCCGGTACAGAAGGCAGCTCTCAACTCACATCATGGTTATGCGGATAGTACAATTGCCCAGGGTGTGTGTGCCGGCTTAAACACAGCCACCTAATTCAAAGGAAAAACTCCCTTGAGAGCCTGTGCTGCAGGTAAAACAGCTGCTCCTGTGGGTGGAAGCATTTTGTTGTGTGCGTGCGGGAGAGCACGGCAAGGGAGTCCAAAGCTTTTTGCGAGTGACACTCAGGCCCGAGCGAAAGGCAGAACACGTCTCCCCATGTGATTCATCAAACTAGCACGGCAGCCCCACTTTGGCATGGAAGGCCAATAGCTAGCGTTCTAACTCGAAGAAACAACACTGTAGAGAAACCGTGATTTAGCTACCGTCGACCTCTCTGTGGGTGAAGTAGTTGAGGGTGTACTGTGGCTGAGAGCCTGGGGACGGTTTCCATATCGTAATATCGGGGGAGAGACAGGCCGGTACAGAAGGCAGCTCTCAACTCACATCATGGTTATGGTGCTAGTACCGTTGCCCAAGCTGTGTGTGCCAGCTTAAACACAGCCACCTAACTCGAAGGAAAAACTCGGTTGAGAGCCTGTGCTGCAGGTAAAACAGCTGCTCCTGAGGGTGGCAGCATTTTGTTGTGTGCGTGCGTGAGAGCACTGCAAGGGAGTCCAAAGCTTTTTGCAAGTGAGACTCAGGCCCCAGCGAAAGGCAGAACACGACTCCCCATGTGTTTCAACACGCTAGCACGGCAGCCCCACTTTTGCATGGAAGTCTAATAGCTAGCGTTCTAACTCGAAGAAACAACACTGTAGAGAAACGGTGCCTTAGCTACCGTCGACCTCTCTGTGGGCGAAGCACTTTAGGGTAAACTGTGGCTGAGAGCCTGGGGACGGTTTCAATATCGTAATATCAGAGAGAGACAGGCCGGTACAGAAGGCAGCTCTCAACTCACATCATGGTTATGCGGATAGTACCGTTGCCCAGGGTGTGTGTGCCGGCTTAAACACAGCCACCTAATTCAAAGGAAAAACTCCCTTGAGAGCCTGTGCTGCAGGTAAAACAGCTGCTCCTGTGGGTGGAAGCATTTTGTTGTGTGCGTGCGTGAGAGCACGGCAAGGGAGTCCAAAGCTTTTTGCGAGTGACACTCAGGCCCGAGCGAAAGGCAGAACACGTCTCCCCATGTGATTCATCAAACTAGCACGGCAGCCCCACTTTGGCATGGAAGGCCAATAGCTAGCGTTCTAACTCGAAGAAACAACACTGTAGAGAAACCGTGCTTTAGCTACCGTCGACCTCTCTGTGGGTGAAGTAGTTGAGGGTGTACTGTGGCTGAGAGCCTGGGGACGGTTTCCATTTCGTAATATCGGGAGAGAGACAGGCCGGTACAGAAGGCACCTCTCAACTCACATCATGGTTATGGGGCTAGTTCCGTTGCCCAGGGTGTGTTTGCAGGCTTAAAGACAGCCACCTAACTCAAAGGAAAAACACGGTACAGAATCCGTGCTTCAGCTAAAACAGCCGCTCCTGAGGGTGGAAGCATTGGGTTGTGTGCGTCCGTGAGAGCACTGCAAGGGAGTCCAAAGCTTTTTGCGAGTGAGACTCAGGCCCCAGCGAAAGGCAGAACACCACTCCCCATGTGTTTCATCAAGCTAGCACGGCAGCCCCACTTTTGCATGGAAGTCCAATAGCTGGCGTTCTAACTCGAAGAAACAACACTGGAGAGAAACCGTGCCTTAGCTACCGTCGATCTCTCTGTGGGCGAAGCAGTTTAGGGTAAACTGTGGCTGAGAGCCTGGGGACGGTTTCAGTATCGTAATATCAGGGAGAGACAGGCCAGTACAGAAGGCAGCTCTCAACTCACATCATGGTTATGCGGATAGTACCGTTGCCCAGGGTGTGTGTGCCGGCTTAGACACGGCCACCTAATTCAAAGGAAAAACTCCCTTGAGAGCCTGTGCTGCAGGTGAAACAGCTGCTCCTGTGGGTGGAAGCATTTTGTTGTGTGCGTGCGTGAGAGCACTGCAAGGGAGTCCAAAGCTTTTTGCGAGTGAGACTCAGGCCCCAGCGAAAGGCAGAACACGACTCCCCATGTGTTTCATCAAGCTAGCACGGCAGCCCCACTTTTGCATGGAAGGCTAATAGCTAGGTTCTAACTCGAAGAAACAACACTGTAGAGAAACCGTGCTTTAGCTACCGTCGACCTCTCTGTGGGCGAAGAAGTTTAGGGTGTACTGTGGCTGAGAGCCTGGGGACGGTTTCAATATCGTAATATCGGGGGAGAGACAGGCCAGTACAGAAGGCAGCTCTCAACTCACATCATCGTTATGGGGCTAGTACCGTTGCCCTGGGTGTGTGTGCAGGCTTAAAGACAGCCACCTAACTCAAAGGAAAAACACGGTAGAGAATCCGTGCTTCAGCTAAAACAGCCGCTCCTGAGGGTGGAAGCATTTGGTTGTGTGCGTGCGTGAGAGGACTGCAAGGGAGTCCAAAGTTTCTGCGAGTGAGACTCAGGCCCCAGCAAAAGGCAGAACACGACTCCCCGTGTGTTTCCTTTAGCTAGCACTGCGGCCCTACTTTTGCATGGAAGTCTAATCGCTAGCGTTCTTCCTGGAAGAAACAACACGGTAGAGAAACCGTGCTTTAGCTACCATCCACCTCTCTGAGGGAGGAAGCACTTTCCAGGCTACCGTGGGTGAGAGCCTGAGGAACGGGTTCCTTACGTGAAACCGAGGGAGAAGGAGTCCGGGCCAGAAGGCTCCTCTCGACTCAGCTCTTGTTACCTGAAGCTAACACTTCGGCTCCATGTGTGCATAGGAATGCTAAGGGCTCCGCACTGATTTGGCAGAAAGAAGCCGGTCAAGAACCCCAGCTTCAGCTCATTCGCCTCTCCACAGGGTGGCAGCATTTTCAAGTCTGCTCGAGTGCAAACCTGGGGAAGGAGTCCCAGCAGAATTCGGAGGGAGAAATAAGCATGGGCAGAAGACACCTATCGACTCAACTCTTGTTTCGGGAAACTAGATCGGCTCTCCCGTGTGTGCGTGGAGTCCTCAGTGCCATCCACGTAACGCAAAGGAACAAAACTGTAGAGAACCCGTGCCTCAGCAAAGATCGCCCTTCCTGAGCGGGAACTTCATGTATTGTGTGTTTTTGTGAAAGCATGAGAAATGGAACCTACACGTAACTCGGAGTGAGAAGCAGGCCTGGAAGGAAGGCTGCTGTCGACTCACCTCTTGTTTGAGGAGATTAGCACTGCTGCACCCTGTGTGCCTGGATGCCTAGTTACCAGGCTACTAACACCAAGAATCAATCCTATAGAGTGACTGCGCTTCAGTTAACATTGCCGTTCCTGAAGCAGGAGGAATTTGACACTGCTCGTGTACGAGACACCGGGGAAAGGGTCCCATACGTGAAATGGAGTGAGAAACAGGCCGGTGCGGAAGGCAGCTCTCAAGTCACCTCTGGTTTATGAGGCTAGTACCCTTGCCCCGGGGGTGCCTGCAGGCCTAAAGCCAACCACCTAACTCAAAGGAACAACTCTGTAGGGAATTTCTGCTTCGGCTAAAAGAGCCATGCCTCAGGGTGGACGCATTTTGCTGTGTGCATGCGTGAGCGCACTGCAGGTGAGCCCAAAACCATTTTCCTTGTGAGACCCAGGCCCCGGAAGAAGCCAGAACACGACTCCCCACTTGCTCCATGAAGCTAGAACTGCGGTCCCAATTTTGCTTGGAAGTCTAATAGATAGCTTTCTAACTCGGAGAAACAACACTGTAGAGAAACCGTGCTTTAGCTACTGTCGACCTCTCTGTGGGCGAAGCAGTTTAGGGTGTACTGTGGCTGAGAGCCTGGGGACGGTTTCCATTTCGTAATATCGGGGGAGAGAAAGGCCGGTACATAATGCAGCTCTGAACTCACTACATGGTTATGGGGAAAGTTCCGTTCCCCCGTGGGAGTGTGCAGGCTTAAACACAGCCACCTTACTCGACGGAAAAACTCGGTTGAGAGCCTGTGCTGCAGGTAAAACAGCTGCTCCTGAGTGTGGAAGCATTTTGTTGTGTGCGTGCGTGAGAGCACTGCAAGGGAGTCCAAAGCTTTTTGCGAGTGAGACTCAGGCCCCAGCGAAAGGCAGAACACCACTCCCCATGTGTTTCATCAAGCTAGCACGGCAGCCCCACTTTTGCATGGAAGTCTAATAGCTAGCGTTGTAACTCGAAGAAACAACAGTGTAGAGAAACGGTGCCTTAGCTACCGTCGACCTCTCTGTGAGCGAAGCAGTTTAGGGTAAACTGTGGCTGAGAGCCTGGGGACGGTTTCAATATCGTAATATCAGGGAGAGACAGGCGGGTACAGAAGGCAGCTCTCAACTCACATCATGGTTATGCGGATAGTACCGTTGCCCAGGGTGTGTGTGCCGGTTTAAACACAGCCACCTAATTCAAAGGAAAAACTCCCTTGAGAGCCTGTGCTGCAGGTAAAACAGCTGCTCCTGTGGGTGGAAGCATTTTGTTGTGTGCGTGCGTGAGAGCACGGCAAGGGAGTCCAAAGCTTTTTGCGAGTGACACTCAGGCCCGAGCAAAAGGCAGAACACGTCTCCCCCTGTGATTCATCAAACTAGCACGGCAGCCCCACTTTGGCATGGAAGGCCAATAGCTAGCGTTCTAACTCGAAGAAACGACACTATAGAGAAACCGTGCTTTAGCTACCATCGACCTCTCTGTGGGTGAAGTAGTTGAGGGTGTACTGTGGCTGAGAGCCTGGGGACGGTTTCCATTTCGTAATATCGGGGGAGAGACAGGCCGGTACAGAAGGCACCTCTCAACTCACTACATGGTTATGGGGCTAGTTCCGTTGCCCAGGGTGTGTTTGCAGGCTTAAAGACAGCCACCTAACTCAAAGGAAAAACACGGTACAGAATCCGTGCTTCAGCTAAAACAGCCGCTCCTGAGGGTGGAAGCATTGGGTTGTGTGCGTCCGTGAGAGCACTGCAAGGGAGTCCAAAGCTTTTTGCGAGTGAGACTCAGGCCCCAGCGAAAGGCAGAACACCACTCCCCATGTGTTTCATCAAGCTAGCACGGCAGCCCCACTTTTGCATGGAAGTCCAATAGCTAGCGTTCTAACTCGAAGAAACAACACTGGAGAGAAACCGTGCCTTAGCTACCGTCGACCTCTCTGTGGGCGAAGCAGTTTAGGGTAAACTGTGGCTGAGAGCCTGGGGACGGTTTCAGTATCGTAATATCAGGGAGAGACAGGCCAGTACAGAAGGCAGCTCTCAACTCACATCATGGTTATGCGGATAGTACCGTTGCCCAGGGTGTGTGTGCCGGCTTAGACACGGCCACCTAATTCAAAGGAAAAACTCCCTTGAGAGCCTGTGCTGCAGGTGAAACAGCTGCTCCTGTGGGTGGAAGCATTTTGTTGTGTGCGTGCGTGAGAGCACTGCAAGGGAGTCCAAAGCTTTTTGCGAGTGAGACTCAGGCCCCAGCGAAAGGCAGAACACGACTCCCCATGTGTTTCATCAAGCTAGCACGGCAGCCCCACTTTTGCATGGAAGGCTAATAGCTAGGTTCTAACTCGAAGAAACAACACTGTAGAGAAACCGTGCTTTAGCTACCGTCGACCTCTCTGTGGGCGAAGAAGTTTAGGGTGTACTGTGGCTGAGAGCCTGGGGACGGTTTCAATATCGTAATATCGGGGTTAGACAGGCCAGTACAGAAGGCAGCTCTCAACTCACATCATGGTTATGGGGCTAGTACCGTTGCCCTGGGTGTGTGTGCAGGCTTAAAGACAGCCACCTAACTCAAAGGAAAAACACGGTAGAGAATCCGTTCTTCAGCTTAAACAGCCACTCCCGAGGGTGGAAGCATTTGGTTGTGTGCGTGCGTGAGAGGACTGCAAGGGAGTCCAAAGTTTCTGCGAGTGAGACTCAGGCCCCAGCAAAAGGCAGAACACGACTCCCCGTGTGTTTCCTTTAGCTAGCACTGCGGCCCTACTTTTGCATGGAAGTCTAATCGCTAGCGTTCTTCCTGGAAGAAACAACACGGTAGAGAAACCGTGCTTTAGCTACCATCCACCTCTCTGAGGGAGGAAGCACTTTCCAGGCTACCGTGGGTGAGAGCCTGAGGAACGGGTTCCTTACGTGAAACCGAGGGAGAAGGAGTCCGGGCCAGAAGGCTCCTCTCGACTCAGCTCTTGTTACCTGAAGCTAACACTTCGGCTCCATGTGTGCATAGGAATGCTAAGGGCTCCGCACTGATTTGGCAGAAAGAAGCCGGTCAAGAACCCCAGCTTCAGCTCATTCGCCTCTCCACAGGGTGGCAGCATTTTCAAGTCTGCTCGAGTGCAAACCTGGGGAAGGAGTCCCAGCAGAATTCGGAGGGAGAAATAAGCATGGGCAGAAGACACCTATCGACTCAACTCTTGTTTCGGGAAACTAGATCGGCTCTCCCGTGTGTGCGTGGAGTCCTCAGTGCCATCCACGTAACGCAAAGGAACAAAACTGTAGAGAACCCGTGCCTCAGCAAAGATCGCCCTTCCTGAGCGGGAACTTCATGTATTGTGTGTTTTTGTGAAAGCATGAGAAATGGAACCTACACGTAACCCGGAGTGAGAAGCAGGCCTGGAAGGAAGGCTGCTGTCGACTCACCTCTTGTTTGAGGAGATTAGCACTGCTGCACCCTGTGTGCCTGGATGCCTAGTTACCAGGCTACTAACACCAAGAATCAATCCTATAGAGTGACTGCGCTTCAGTTAACATTGCCGTTCCTGAAGCAGGAGGAATTTGACACTGCTCGTGTACGAGACACCGGGGAAAGGGTCCCATACGTGAAATGGAGTGAGAAACAGGCCGGTGCGGAAGGCAGCTCTCAAGTCACCTCTGGTTTATGAGGCTAGTACCCTTGCCCCGGGGGTGCCTGCAGGCCTAAAGCCAACCACCTAACTCAAAGGAACAACTCTGTAGGGAATTTCTGCTTCGGCTAAAAGAGCCATGCCTCAGGGTGGACGCATTTTGCTGTGTGCATGCGTGAGCGCACTGCAGGTGAGCCCAAAACCATTTTCCTTGTGAGACCCAGGCCCCGGAAGAAGCCAGAACACGACTCCCCACTTGCTCCATGAAGCTAGAACTGCGGTCCCAATTTTGCTTGGAAGTCTAATAGATAGCTTTCTAACTCGGAGAAACAACACTGTAGAGAAACCGTGCTTTAGCTACTGTCGACCTCTCTGTGGGCGAAGCAGTTTAGGGTGTACTGTGGCTGAGAGCCTGGGGACGGTTTCCATTTCGTAATATCGGGGGAGAGAAAGGCCGGTACATAATGCAGCTCTGAACTCACTACATGGTTATGGGGAAAGTTCCGTTCCCCCGTGGGAGTGTGCAGGCTTAAACACAGCCACCTTACTCGACGGAAAAACTCGGTTGAGAGCCTGTGCTGCAGGTAAAACAGCTGCTCCTGAGTGTGGAAGCATTTTGTTGTGTGCGTGCGTGAGAGCACTGCAAGGGAGTCCAAAGCTTTTTGCGAGTGAGACTCAGGCCCCAGCGAAAGGCAGAACACCACTCCCCATGTGTTTCATCAAGCTAGCACGGCAGCCCCACTTTTGCATGGAAGTCTAATAGCTAGCGTTGTAACTCGAAGAAACAACAGTGTAGAGAAACGGTGCCTTAGCTACCGTCGACCTCTCTGTGGGCGAAGCAGTTTAGGGTAAACTGTGGCTGAGAGCCTGGGGACGGTTTCAATATCGTAATATCAGGGAGAGACAGGCGGGTACAGAAGGCAGCTCTCAACTCACATCATGGTTATGCGGATAGTACCGTTGCCCAGGGTGTGTGTGCCGGTTTAAACACAGCCACCTAATTCAAAGGAAAAACTCCCTTGAGAGCCTGTGCTGCAGGTAAAACAGCTGCTCCTGTGGGTGGAAGCATTTTGTTGTGTGCGTGCGTGAGAGCACGGCAAGGGAGTCCAAAGCTTTTTGCGAGTGACACTCAGGCCCGAGCGAAAGGCAGAACACGTCTCCCCATGTGATTCATCAAACTAGCACGGCAGCCCCACTTTGGCATGGAAGGCCAATAGCTAGCGTTCTAACTCGAAGAAACAACACTGTAGAGAAACCGTGATTTAGCTACCGTCGACCTCTCTGTGGGTGAAGTAGTTGAGGGTGTACTGTGGCTGAGAGCCTGGGGACGGTTTCCATTTCGTAATATCGGGGGAGAGACAGGCCGGTACAGAAGGCAGCTCTCAACTCACATCATGGTTATGGGGCTAGTACCGTTGCCCAGGCTGTGTGTGCCAGCTTAAACACAGCCACCTAACTCGAAGGAAAAACTCGGTTGAGAGCCTGTGCTGCAGGTAAAACAGCTGCTCCTGAGGGTGGCAGCATTTTGTTGTGTGCGTGCGTGAGAGCACTGCAAGGGAGTCCAAAGCTTTTTGCAAGTGAGACTCAGGCCCCAGCGAAAGGCAGAACACGACTCCCCATGTGTTTCAACACGCTAGCACGGCAGCCCCACTTTTGCATGGAAGTCTAATAGCTAGCGTTCTAACTCGAAGAAACAACACTGTAGAGAAACGGTGCCTTAGCTACCGTCGACCTCTCTGTGGGCGAAGCACTTTAGGGTAAACTGTGGCTGAGAGCCTGGGGACGGTTTCAATATCGTAATATCAGAGAGAGACAGGCCGGTACAGAAGGCAGCTCTCAACTCACATCATGGTTATGCGGATAGTACCGTTGCCCAGGGTGTGTGTGCCGGCTTAAACACAGCCACCTAATTCAAAGGAAAAACTCCCTTGAGAGCCTGTGCTGCAGGTAAAACAGCTGCTCCTGTGGGTGGAAGCATTTTGTTGTGTGCGTGCGTGAGAGCACGGCAAGGGAGTCCAAAGCTTTTTGCGAGTGACACTCAGGCCCGAGCGAAAGGCAGAACACGTCTCCCCATGTGATTCATCAAACTAGCACGGCAGCCCCACTTTGGCATGGAAGGCCAATAGCTAGCGTTCTAACTCGAAGAAACAACACTGTAGAGAAACCGTGCTTTAGCTACCGTCGACCTCTCTGTGGGTGAAGTAGTTGAGGGTGTACTGTGGCTGAGAGCCTGGGGACGGTTTCCATTTCGTAATATCGGGGGAGAGACAGGCCGGTACAGAAGGCACCTCTCAACTCACATCATGGTTATGGGGCTAGTTCCGTTGCCCAGGGTGTGTTTGCAGGCTTAAAGACAGCCACCTAACTCAAAGGAAAAACACGGTACAGAATCCGTGCTTCAGCTAAAACAGCCGCTCCTGAGGGTGGAAGCATTGGGTTGTGTGCGTCCGTGAGAGCACTGCAAGGGAGTCCAAAGCTTTTTGCGAGTGAGACTCAGGCCCCAGCGAAAGGCAGAACACCACTCCCCATGTGTTTCATCAAGCTAGCACGGCAGCCCCACTTTTGCATGGAAGTCCAATAGCTGGCGTTCTAACTCGAAGAAACAACACTGGAGAGAAACCGTGCCTTAGCTACCGTCGATCTCTCTGTGGGCGAAGCAGTTTAGGGTAAACTGTGGCTGAGAGCCTGGGGACGGTTTCAGTATCGTAATATCAGGGAGAGACAGGCCAGTACAGAAGGCAGCTCTCAACTCACATCATGGTTATGCGGATAGTACCGTTGCCCAGGGTGTGTGTGCCGGCTTAGACACGGCCACCTAATTCAAAGGAAAAACTCCCTTGAGAGCCTGTGCTGCAGGTGAAACAGCTGCTCCTGTGGGTGGAAGCATTTTGTTGTGTGCGTGCGTGAGAGCACTGCAAGGGAGTCCAAAGCTTTTTGCGAGTGAGACTCAGGCCCCAGCGAAAGGCAGAACACGACTCCCCATGTGTTTCATCAAGCTAGCACGGCAGCCCCACTTTTGCATGGAAGGCTAATAGCTAGGTTCTAACTCGAAGAAACAACACTGTAGAGAAACCGTGCTTTAGCTACCGTCGACCTCTCTGTGGGCGAAGAAGTTTAGGGTGTACTGTGGCTGAGAGCCTGGGGACGGTTTCAATATCGTAATATCGGGGGAGAGACAGGCCAGTACAGAAGGCAGCTCTCAACTCACATCATGGTTATGGGGCTAGTACCGTTGCCCTGGGTGTGTGTGCAGGCTTAAAGACAGCCACCTAACTCAAAGGAAAAACACGGTAGAGAATCCGTGCTTCAGCTAAAACAGCCGCTCCTGAGGGTGGAAGCATTTGGTTGTGTGCGTGCGTGAGAGGACTGCAAGGGAGTCCAAAGTTTCTGCGAGTGAGACTCAGGCCCCAGCAAAAGGCAGAACACGACTCCCCGTGTGTTTCCTTTAGCTAGCACTGCGGCCCTACTTTTGCATGGAAGTCTAATCGCTAGCGTTCTTCCTGGAAGAAACAACACGGTAGAGAAACCGTGCTTTAGCTACCATCCACCTCTCTGAGGGAGGAAGCACTTTCCAGGCTACCGTGGGTGAGAGCCTGAGGAACGGGTTCCTTACGTGAAACCGAGGGAGAAGGAGTCCGGGCCAGAAGGCTCCTCTCGACTCAGCTCTTGTTACCTGAAGCTAACACTTCGGCTCCATGTGTGCATAGGAATGCTAAGGGCTCCGCACTGATTTGGCAGAAAGAAGCCGGTCAAGAACCCCAGCTTCAGCTCATTCGCCTCTCCACAGGGTGGCAGCATTTTCAAGTCTGCTCGAGTGCAAACCTGGGGAAGGAGTCCCAGCAGAATTCGGAGGGAGAAATAAGCATGGGCAGAAGACACCTATCGACTCAACTCTTGTTTCGGGAAACTAGATCGGCTCTCCCGTGTGTGCGTGGAGTCCTCAGTGCCATCCACGTAACGCAAAGGAACAAAACTGTAGAGAACCCGTGCCTCAGCAAAGATCGCCCTTCCTGAGCGGGAACTTCATGTATTGTGTGTTTTTGTGAAAGCATGAGAAATGGAACCTACACGTAACTCGGAGTGAGAAGCAGGCCTGGAAGGAAGGCTGCTGTCGACTCACCTCTTGTTTGAGGAGATTAGCACTGCTGCACCCTGTGTGCCTGGATGCCTAGTTACCAGGCTACTAACACCAAGAATCAATCCTATAGAGTGACTGCGCTTCAGTTAACATTGCCGTTCCTGAAGCAGGAGGAATTTGACACTGCTCGTGTACGAGACACCGGGGAAAGGGTCCCATACGTGAAATGGAGTGAGAAACAGGCCGGTGCGGAAGGCAGCTCTCAAGTCACCTCTGGTTTATGAGGCTAGTACCCTTGCCCCGGGGGTGCCTGCAGGCCTAAAGCCAACCACCTAACTCAAAGGAACAACTCTGTAGGGAATTTCTGCTTCGGCTAAAAGAGCCATGCCTCAGGGTGGACGCATTTTGCTGTGTGCATGCGTGAGCGCACTGCAGGTGAGCCCAAAACCATTTTCCTTGTGAGACCCAGGCCCCGGAAGAAGCCAGAACACGACTCCCCACTTGCTCCATGAAGCTAGAACTGCGGTCCCAATTTTGCTTGGAAGTCTAATAGATAGCTTTCTAACTCGGAGAAACAACACTGTAGAGAAACCGTGCTTTAGCTACTGTCGACCTCTCTGTGGGCGAAGCAGTTTAGGGTGTACTGTGGCTGAGAGCCTGGGGACGGTTTCCATTTCGTAATATCGGGGGAGAGAAAGGCCGGTACATAATGCAGCTCTGAACTCACTACATGGTTATGGGGAAAGTTCCGTTCCCCCGTGGGAGTGTGCAGGCTTAAACACAGCCACCTTACTCGACGGAAAAACTCGGTTGAGAGCCTGTGCTGCAGGTAAAACAGCTGCTCCTGAGTGTGGAAGCATTTTGTTGTGTGCGTGCGTGAGAGCACTGCAAGGGAGTCCAAAGCTTTTTGCGAGTGAGACTCAGGCCCCAGCGAAAGGCAGAACACCACTCCCCATGTGTTTCATCAAGCTAGCACGGCAGCCCCACTTTTGCATGGAAGTCTAATAGCTAGCGTTGTAACTCGAAGAAACAACAGTGTAGAGAAACGGTGCCTTAGCTACCGTCGACCTCTCTGTGAGCGAAGCAGTTTAGGGTAAACTGTGGCTGAGAGCCTGGGGACGGTTTCAATATCGTAATATCAGGGAGAGACAGGCGGGTACAGAAGGCAGCTCTCAACTCACATCATGGTTATGCGGATAGTACCGTTGCCCAGGGTGTGTGTGCCGGTTTAAACACAGCCACCTAATTCAAAGGAAAAACTCCCTTGAGAGCCTGTGCTGCAGGTAAAACAGCTGCTCCTGTGGGTGGAAGCATTTTGTTGTGTGCGTGCGTGAGAGCACGGCAAGGGAGTCCAAAGCTTTTTGCGAGTGACACTCAGGCCCGAGCAAAAGGCAGAACACGTCTCCCCCTGTGATTCATCAAACTAGCACGGCAGCCCCACTTTGGCATGGAAGGCCAATAGCTAGCGTTCTAACTCGAAGAAACGACACTATAGAGAAACCGTGCTTTAGCTACCATCGACCTCTCTGTGGGTGAAGTAGTTGAGGGTGTACTGTGGCTGAGAGCCTGGGGACGGTTTCCATTTCGTAATATCGGGGGAGAGACAGGCCGGTACAGAAGGCACCTCTCAACTCACTACATGGTTATGGGGCTAGTTCCGTTGCCCAGGGTGTGTTTGCAAGCTTAAAGACAGCCACCTAACTCAAAGGAAAAACACGGTACAGAATCCGTGCTTCAGCTAAAACAGCCGCTCCTGAGGGTGGAAGCATTGGGTTGTGTGCGTCCGTGAGAGCACTGCAAGGGAGTCCAAAGCTTTTTGCGAGTGAGACTCAGGCCCCAGCGAAAGGCAGAACACCACTCCCCATGTGTTTCATCAAGCTAGCACGGCAGCCCCACTTTTGCATGGAAGTCCAATAGCTAGCGTTCTAACTCGAAGAAACAACACTGGAGAGAAACCGTGCCTTAGCTACCGTCGACCTCTCTGTGGGCGAAGCAGTTTAGGGTAAACTGTGGCTGAGAGCCTGGGGACGGTTTCAGTATCGTAATATCAGGGAGAGACAGGCCAGTACAGAAGGCAGCTCTCAACTCACATCATGGTTATGCGGATAGTACCGTTGCCCAGGGTGTGTGTGCCGGCTTAGACACGGCCACCTAATTCAAAGGAAAAACTCCCTTGAGAGCCTGTGCTGCAGGTGAAACAGCTGCTCCTGTGGGTGGAAGCATTTTGTTGTGTGCGTGCGTGAGAGCACTGCAAGGGAGTCCAAAGCTTTTTGCGAGTGAGACTCAGGCCCCAGCGAAAGGCAGAACACGACTCCCCATGTGTTTCATCAAGCTAGCACGGCAGCCCCACTTTTGCATGGAAGGCTAATAGCTAGGTTCTAACTCGAAGAAACAACACTGTAGAGAAACCGTGCTTTAGCTACCGTCGACCTCTCTGTGGGCGAAGAAGTTTAGGGTGTACTGTGGCTGAGAGCCTGGGGACGGTTTCAATATCGTAATATCGGGGTTAGACAGGCCAGTACAGAAGGCAGCTCTCAACTCACATCATGGTTATGGGGCTAGTACCGTTGCCCTGGGTGTGTGTGCAGGCTTAAAGACAGCCACCTAACTCAAAGGAAAAACACGGTAGAGAATCCGTTCTTCAGCTTAAACAGCCACTCCCGAGGGTGGAAGCATTTGGTTGTGTGCGTGCGTGAGAGGACTGCAAGGGAGTCCAAAGTTTCTGCGAGTGAGACTCAGGCCCCAGCAAAAGGCAGAACACGACTCCCCGTGTGTTTCCTTTAGCTAGCACTGCGGCCCTACTTTTGCATGGAAGTCTAATCGCTAGCGTTCTTCCTGGAAGAAACAACACGGTAGAGAAACCGTGCTTTAGCTACCATCCACCTCTCTGAGGGAGGAAGCACTTTCCAGGCTACCGTGGGTGAGAGCCTGAGGAACGGGTTCCTTACGTGAAACCGAGGGAGAAGGAGTCCGGGCCAGAAGGCTCCTCTCGACTCAGCTCTTGTTACCTGAAGCTAACACTTCGGCTCCATGTGTGCATAGGAATGCTAAGGGCTCCGCACTGATTTGGCAGAAAGAAGCCGGTCAAGAACCCCAGCTTCAGCTCATTCGCCTCTCCACAGGGTGGCAGCATTTTCAAGTCTGCTCGAGTGCAAACCTGGGGAAGGAGTCCCAGCAGAATTCGGAGGGAGAAATAAGCATGGGCAGAAGACACCTATCGACTCAACTCTTGTTTCGGGAAACTAGATCGGCTCTCCCGTGTGTGCGTGGAGTCCTCAGTGCCATCCACGTAACGCAAAGGAACAAAACTGTAGAGAACCCGTGCCTCAGCAAAGATCGCCCTTCCTGAGCGGGAACTTCATGTATTGTGTGTTTTTGTGAAAGCATGAGAAATGGAACCTACACGTAACCCGGAGTGAGAAGCAGGCCTGGAAGGAAGGCTGCTGTCGACTCACCTCTTGTTTGAGGAGATTAGCACTGCTGCACCCTGTGTGCCTGGATGCCTAGTTACCAGGCTACTAACACCAAGAATCAATCCTATAGAGTGACTGCGCTTCAGTTAACATTGCCGTTCCTGAAGCAGGAGGAATTTGACACTGCTCGTGTACGAGACACCGGGGAAAGGGTCCCATACGTGAAATGGAGTGAGAAACAGGCCGGTGCGGAAGGCAGCTCTCAAGTCACCTCTGGTTTATGAGGCTAGTACCCTTGCCCCGGGGGTGCCTGCAGGCCTAAAGCCAACCACCTAACTCAAAGGAACAACTCTGTAGGGAATTTCTGCTTCGGCTAAAAGAGCCATGCCTCAGGGTGGACGCATTTTGCTGTGTGCATGCGTGAGCGCACTGCAGGTGAGCCCAAAACCATTTTCCTTGTGAGACCCAGGCCCCGGAAGAAGCCAGAACACGACTCCCCACTTGCTCCATGAAGCTAGAACTGCGGTCCCAATTTTGCTTGGAAGTCTAATAGATAGCTTTCTAACTCGGAGAAACAACACTGTAGAGAAACCGTGCTTTAGCTACTGTCGACCTCTCTGTGGGCGAAGCAGTTTAGGGTGTACTGTGGCTGAGAGCCTGGGGACGGTTTCCATTTCGTAATATCGGGGGAGAGAAAGGCCGGTACATAATGCAGCTCTGAACTCACTACATGGTTATGGGGAAAGTTCCGTTCCCCCGTGGGAGTGTGCAGGCTTAAACACAGCCACCTTACTCGACGGAAAAACTCGGTTGAGAGCCTGTGCTGCAGGTAAAACAGCTGCTCCTGAGTGTGGAAGCATTTTGTTGTGTGCGTGCGTGAGAGCACTGCAAGGGAGTCCAAAGCTTTTTGCGAGTGAGACTCAGGCCCCAGCGAAAGGCAGAACACCACTCCCCATGTGTTTCATCAAGCTAGCACGGCAGCCCCACTTTTGCATGGAAGTCTAATAGCTAGCGTTGTAACTCGAAGAAACAACAGTGTAGAGAAACGGTGCCTTAGCTACCGTCGACCTCTCTGTGGGCGAAGCAGTTTAGGGTAAACTGTGGCTGAGAGCCTGGGGACGGTTTCAATATCGTAATATCAGGGAGAGACAGGCGGGTACAGAAGGCAGCTCTCAACTCACATCATGGTTATGCGGATAGTACCGTTGCCCAGGGTGTGTGTGCCGGTTTAAACACAGCCACCTAATTCAAAGGAAAAACTCCCTTGAGAGCCTGTGCTGCAGGTAAAACAGCTGCTCCTGTGGGTGGAAGCATTTTGTTGTGTGCGTGCGTGAGAGCACGGCAAGGGAGTCCAAAGCTTTTTGCGAGTGACACTCAGGCCCGAGCGAAAGGCAGAACACGTCTCCCCATGTGATTCATCAAACTAGCACGGCAGCCCCACTTTGGCATGGAAGGCCAATAGCTAGCGTTCTAACTCGAAGAAACAACACTGTAGAGAAACCGTGATTTAGCTACCGTCGACCTCTCTGTGGGTGAAGTAGTTGAGGGTGTACTGTGGCTGAGAGCCTGGGGACGGTTTCCATTTCGTAATATCGGGGGAGAGACAGGCCGGTACAGAAGGCAGCTCTCAACTCACATCATGGTTATGGGGCTAGTACCGTTGCCCAGGCTGTGTGTGCCAGCTTAAACACAGCCACCTAACTCGAAGGAAAAACTCGGTTGAGAGCCTGTGCTGCAGGTAAAACAGCTGCTCCTGAGGGTGGCAGCATTTTGTTGTGTGCGTGCGTGAGAGCACTGCAAGGGAGTCCAAAGCTTTTTGCAAGTGAGACTCAGGCCCCAGCGAAAGGCAGAACACGACTCCCCATGTGTTTCAACACGCTAGCACGGCAGCCCCACTTTTGCATGGAAGTCTAATAGCTAGCGTTCTAACTCGAAGAAACAACACTGTAGAGAAAAGGTGCCTTAGCTACCGTCGACCTCTCTGTGGGCGAAGCACTTTAGGGTAAACTGTGGCTGAGAGCCTGGGGACAGTTTCAATATCGTAATATCAGAGAGAGACAGGCCGGTACAGAAGGCAGCTCTCAACTCACATCATGGTTATGCGGATAGTACCGTTGCCCAGGGTGTGTGTGCCGGCTTAAACACAGCCACCTAATTCAAAGGAAAAACTCCCTTGAGAGCCTGTGCTGCAGGTAAAACAGCTGCTCCTGTGGGTGGAAGCATTTTGTTGTGTGCGTGCGTGAGAGCACGGCAAGGGAGTCCAAAGCTTTTTGCGAGTGACACTCAGGCCCGAGCGAAAGGCAGAACACGTCTCCCCATGTGATTCATCAAACTAGCACGGCAGCCCCACTTTGGCATGGAAGGCCAATAGCTAGCGTTCTAACTCGAAGAAACAACACTGTAGAGAAACCGTGCTTTAGCTACCGTCGACCTCTCTGTGGGTGAAGTAGTTGAGGGTGTACTGTGGCTGAGAGCCTGGGGACGGTTTCCATTTCGTAATATCGGGGGAGAGACAGGCCGGTACAGAAGGCACCTCTCAACTCACATCATGGTTATGGGGCTAGTTCCGTTGCCCAGGGTGTGTTTGCAGGCTTAAAGACAGCCACCTAACTCAAAGGAAAAACACGGTACAGAATCCGTGCTTCAGCTAAAACAGCCGCTCCTGAGGGTGGAAGCATTGGGTTGTGTGCGTCCGTGAGAGCACTGCAAGGGAGTCCAAAGCTTTTTGCGAGTGAGACTCAGGCCCCAGCGAAAGGCAGAACACCACTCCCCATGTGTTTCATCAAGCTAGCACGGCAGCCCCACTTTTGCATGGAAGTCCAATAGCTGGCGTTCTAACTCGAAGAAACAACACTGGAGAGAAACCGTGCCTTAGCTACCGTCGATCTCTCTGTGGGCGAAGCAGTTTAGGGTAAACTGTGGCTGAGAGCCTGGGGACGGTTTCAGTATCGTAATATCAGGGAGAGACAGGCCAGTACAGAAGGCAGCTCTCAACTCACATCATGGTTATGCGGATAGTACCGTTGCCCAGGGTGTGTGTGCCGGCTTAGACACGGCCACCTAATTCAAAGGAAAAACTCCCTTGAGAGCCTGTGCTGCAGGTGAAACAGCTGCTCCTGTGGGTGGAAGCATTTTGTTGTGTGCGTGCGTGAGAGCACTGCAAGGGAGTCCAAAGCTTTTTGCGAGTGAGACTCAGGCCCCAGCGAAAGGCAGAACACGACTCCCCATGTGTTTCATCAAGCTAGCACGGCAGCCCCACTTTTGCATGGAAGGCTAATAGCTAGGTTCTAACTCGAAGAAACAACACTGTAGAGAAACCGTGCTTTAGCTACCGTCGACCTCTCTGTGGGCGAAGAAGTTTAGGGTGTACTGTGGCTGAGAGCCTGGGGACGGTTTCAATATCGTAATATCGGGGGAGAGACAGGCCAGTACAGAAGGCAGCTCTCAACTCACATCATCGTTATGGGGCTAGTACCGTTGCCCTGGGTGTGTGTGCAGGCTTAAAGACAGCCACCTAACTCAAAGGAAAAACACGGTAGAGAATCCGTGCTTCAGCTAAAACAGCCGCTCCTGAGGGTGGAAGCATTTGGTTGTGTGCGTGCGTGAGAGGACTGCAAGGGAGTCCAAAGTTTCTGCGAGTGAGACTCAGGCCCCAGCAAAAGGCAGAACACGACTCCCCGTGTGTTTCCTTTAGCTAGCACTGCGGCCCTACTTTTGCATGGAAGTCTAATCGCTAGCGTTCTTCCTGGAAGAAACAACACGGTAGAGAAACCGTGCTTTAGCTACCATCCACCTCTCTGAGGGAGGAAGCACTTTCCAGGCTACCGTGGGTGAGAGCCTGAGGAACGGGTTCCTTACGTGAAACCGAGGGAGAAGGAGTCCGGGCCAGAAGGCTCCTCTCGACTCAGCTCCTGTTACCTGAAGCTAACACTTCGGCTCCATGTGTGCATAGGAATGCTAAGGGCTCCGCACTGATTTGGCAGAAAGAAGCCGGTCAAGAACCCCAGCTTCAGCTCATTCGCCTCTCCACAGGGTGGCAGCATTTTCAAGTCTGCTCGAGTGCAAACCTGGGGAAGGAGTCCCAGCAGAATTCGGAGGGAGAAATAAGCATGGGCAGAAGACACCTATCGACTCAACTCTTGTTTCGGGAAACTAGATCGGCTCTCCCGTGTGTGCGTGGAGTCCTCAGTGCCATCCACGTAACGCAAAGGAACAAAACTGTAGAGAACCCGTGCCTCAGCAAAGATCGCCCTTCCTGAGCGGGAACTTCATGTATTGTGTGTTTTTGTGAAAGCATGAGAAATGGAACCTACACGTAACCCGGAGTGAGAAGCAGGCTTGGAAGGAAGGCTGCTGTTGACTCACCTCTTGTTTGAGGAGATTAGCACTGCTGCACCCTGTGTGCCTGGATGCCTAGTTACCAGGCTACTAACACCAAGAATCAATCCTATAGAGTGACTGCGCTTCAGTTAACATTGCCGTTCCTGAAGCAGGAGGAATTTGACACTGCTCGTGTACGAGACACCGGGGAAAGGGTCCCATACGTGAAATGGAGTGAGAAACAGGCCGGTGCGGAAGGCAGCTCTCAAGTCACCTCTGGTTTATGAGGCTAGTACCCTTGCCCCGGGGGTGCCTGCAGGCCTAAAGCCAACCACCTAACTCAAAGGAACAACTCTGTAGGGAATTTCTGCTTCGGCTAAAAGAGCCATGCCTCAGGGTGGACGCATTTTGCTGTGTGCATGCGTGAGCGCACTGCAGGTGAGCCCAAAACCATTTTCCTTGTGAGACCCAGGCCCCGGAAGAAGCCAGAACACCACTCCCCACTTGCTCCATGAAGCTAGAACTGCGGTCCCAATTTTGCTTGGAAGTCTAATAGATAGCTTTCTAACTCGGAGAAACAACACTGTAGAGAAACCGTGCTTTAGCTACTGTCGACCTCTCTGTGGGCGAAGCAGTTTAGGGTGTACTGTGGCTGAGAGCCTGGGGACGGTTTCCATTTCGTAATATCGGGGGAGAGAAAGGCCGGTACATAATGCAGCTCTGAACTCACTACATGGTTATGGGGAAAGTTCCGTTCCCCCGTGGGAGTGTGCAGGCTTAAACACAGCCACCTTACTCGACGGAAAAACTCGGTTGAGAGCCTGTGCTGCAGGTAAAACAGCTGCTCCTGAGTGTGGAAGCATTTTGTTGTGTGCGTGCGTGAGAGCACTGCAAGGGAGTCCAAAGCTTTTTGCGAGTGAGACTCAGGCCCCAGCGAAAGGCAGAACACCACTCCCCATGTGTTTCATCAAGCTAGCACGGCAGCCCCACTTTTGCATGGAAGTCTAATAGCTAGCGTTGTAACTCGAAGAAACAACAGTGTAGAGAAACGGTGCCTTAGCTACCGTCGACCTCTCTGTGGGCGAAGCAGTTTAGGGTAAACTGTGGCTGAGAGCCTGGGGACGGTTTCAATATCGTAATATCAGGGAGAGACAGGCCGGTACAGAAGGCAGCTCTCAATTCACATCATGGTTATGCGGATAGTACCGTTGCCCAGGGTGTGTGTGCCGGTTTAAACACAGCCACCTAATTCAAAGGAAAAACTCCCTTGAGAGCCTGTGCTGCAGGTAAAACAGCTGCTCCTGTGGGTGGAAGCATTTTGTTGTGTGTGTGCGTGAGAGCACGGCAAGGGAGTCCAAAGCTTTTTGCGAGTGAGACTCAGGCCCCAGCGAAAGGCAGAACACGACTCCCCATGTGTTTCATCAAGCTAGCACGGCAGCCCCACTTTTGCATGGAAGGCTAATAGCTAGCGTTCTATCTCGAAGAAACGACACTGCAGAGAAACCGTGCTTTAGCTACCGTCGACCTCTCTGTGGGGGAAGCAGTTTAAGGTGTACAGTGGGTGAGAGCCTGGGGACGGTTTCCATTTCGTAATATCGGGGGAGAGACAGGCCGGTACAGAAGGCAGCTCTCAACTCACTACATGGTTATGGGGCTAGTTCCGTTGCCCATGTTGTGTGTGCAGGCTTAAACACAGCCACCTAACTCGAAGGAAAAACTCGGTAGAGAGCCTGTGCTGCAGGTAAAACAGCTGCTCCTGAGTGTGGAGGCATTTTGTTGTGTGCGTGCGTGAGAGCACTGCAAGGGAGTCCAAAGCTTTTTGCGAGTGAGACTCAGGCCCCAGCGAAAGGCAGAACACGACTCCCCATGTGTTTCATCACGCTAGCACGGCAGCCGCACTTTTGCATGGAAGTCTAATAGCTAGCGTTCTAACTGGAAGAAAACACTGTAGAGAGACCGTGCTTTAGCTACCGTCGACCTCTAGACGGAGGAAGCATTCCACGGAGTACCGTGGCTGAGAGCCTGGGGAACGGGTTCCATACGTGAAAACAAGGGAGAAATAGGTCCTGGCAGAAGGCACCTCTGGACTCAGCTCTTGCTACCTGAAGCTAACACTACTGCTCCATGTGTGCTTGGAATGCTATGTGCTCGACACTGACTGGGAATAAACAAGCCTGTAAAGAATCCCAGCTGCAGCTCATTCGCCTACCAGGCTACTAACACCAAGAATCAATGCTGTAGCGTTACTGCGCTTTAGCTAACATTGCCGTTCCTGAAGCCGCAGGAGTTGTATAGTGCTCGTGTATGAGAGACCGGGGAAAGGGTCCCATACGTGAAATGGAGTGAGAAACAGGCCGGTGCGGAAGGCAGCTCTCAACTCACCTCTTGTTTATGAGGCTAGGACCCTTGCCCCGGGTGTGCCTGCAGGCCATAAGCCAACCACCTAACTCAAAGGAACAACTCTGTAGGGAATTCCTGCTTCGCCTAAAATAGCCATGCCTCAGGGTGGATGCATTGTGTGGTGTGCATGCGTGAGTGCACAGCAAGTGAGTCCAAAACCATTTTCCCTGTGAGACCCAGGCCCCGGAAGAAGCCAGAACACGACTCCCCACTTGCTCCATGAAAGTAGTACTGCGGCCCCACTTTTGAATTGAAGTCTAATGGCTAGCTTTCTAACTCGAAGAAACAACACTGTAGAGAAACCGTGCTTTAGCTACCGTCGACCTCTCTGTGGGCGAAGAAGTTTAGGGTGTACTGTGGCTGAGAGCCTGGGGACGGTTTCCATATCGTAATATCAGGGGAGAGACAGGCCAGTACAGAAGGCAGCTCTCAACTCACATCATGGTTATGGGGCTAGTACCGTTGCCCAGGCTGTGTGTGCCAGCTTAATCACAGCCACCTAACTCGAAGGAAAAACTCGGTTGAGAGCCTGTGCTGCAGGTAAAACAGCTGCTCCTGAGGGTGGCAGCATTTTGTTGTGTGCGTGCGTGAGAGCACTGCAAGGGAGTCCAAAGCTTTTTGCGAGTAAGACTCAGGCCCCAGCGAAAGGCAGAACACGACTCCCCATGTGTTTCAACACGCTAGCACGGCAGCCCCACTTTTGCATGGAAGTCTAATAGCTAGCGTTCTAACTCGAAGAAACAACACTGTAGAGAAACGGTGCCTTAGCTACCGTCGACCTCTCTGTGGGCGAAGCACTTTAGGGTAAACTGTGGCTGAGAGCCTGGGGACGGTTTCAATATCGTAATATCAGAGAGAGACAGGCCGGTACAGAAGGCAGCTCTCAACTCACATCATGGTTATGCGGATAGTACCATTGCCCAGGGTGTGTGTGCCGGCTTAAACACAGCCACCTAATTCAAAGGAAAAACTCCCTTGAGAGCCTGTGCTGCAGGTAAAACAGCTGCTCCTGTGGGTGGAAGCATTTTGTTGTGTGCGTGCATGAGAGCACGGCAAGGGAGTCCAAAGCTTTTTGCGAGTGACACTCAGGCCCGAGCGAAAGGCAGAACACGTCTCCCCATGTGATTCATCAAACTAGCACGGCAGCCCCACTTTGGCATGGAAGGCCAATAGCTAGCGTTCTAACTCGCAGAAACAACACTGTAGAGAAACCGTGCTTTAGCTACCGTCGACCTCTCTGTGGGTGAAGTAGTTGAGGGTGTACTGTGGCTGAGAGCCTGGGGACGGTTTCCATTTCGTAATATCGGGGGAGAGACAGGCCGGTACAGAAGGCACCTCTCAACTCACTACATGGTTATGGGGCTAGTTCCGTTGCCCAGGGTGTGTTTGCAGGCTTAAAGACAGCCACCTAACTCAAAGGAAAAACACGGTAGAGAATCCGTGCTTCAGCTAAAACAGCCGCTCCTGAGGGTGGAAGCATTGGGTTGTGTGCGTCCGTGAGAGCACTGCAAGGGAGTCCAAAGCTTTTTGCGAGTGAGACTCAGGCCCCAGCGAAAGGCAGAACACCACTCCCCATGTGTTTCATCAAGCTAGCACGGCAGCCTCACTTTTGCATGGAAGTCCAATAGCTAGCGTTCTAACTCGAAGAAACAACACTGGAGAGAAACGGTGCCTTAGCTTCCGTCGACCTCTCTGTGGGCGAAGCACTTTAGGGTAAACTGTGGCTGAGAGCCTGGGGACGGTTTCAATATCGTAATATCAGGGAGAGACAGGCCGGTACAGAAGGCAGCTCTCAACTCACATCATGGTTATGCGGATAGTACCGTTGCCCAGGGTGTGTGTGCCGGTTTAAACACAGCCACCTAATTCAAAGGAAAAACTCCCTTGAGAGCCTGTGCTGCAGGTAAAACAGCTGCTCCTGTGGGTGGAAGCATTTTGTTGTGTGTGTGCGTGAGAGCACGGCAAGGGAGTCCAAAGCTTTTTGCGAGTGAGACTCAGGCCCCAGCGAAAGGCAGAACACGACTCCCCATGTGTTTCATCAAGCTAGCACGGCAGCCCCACTTTTGCATGGAAGGCTAATAGCTAGCGTTCTAACTCGAAGAAACGACACTGTAGAGAAACCGTGCTTTAGCTCCCGTCGACCTCTCTGTGGGCGAAGCAGTTTAGGGTGTACTGTGGGTGAGAGCCTGGGGACGGTTTCAATATCGTAATATCGGGGGAGAGACAGGCCAGTACAGAAGGCAGCTCTCAACTCACATCATGGTTATGGGGCTAGTACCGTTGCCCTGGGTGTGTGTGCAGGCTTAAAGACAGCCACCTAACTCAAAGGAAAAACACGGTAGAGAATCCGTGCTTCAGCTAAAACAGCCGCTCCTGAGGGTGGAAGCATTAGGTTGTGTGCGTGCGTGAGAGGACTGCAAGGGAGTCCAAAGTTTCTGCGAGTGAGACTCAGGCCCCAGCAAAAGGCAGAACACGACTCCCCGTGTGTTTCCTTTAGCTAGCACTGCGGCCCTACTTTTGCATGGAAGTCTAATCGCTAGCGTTCTTCCTGGAAGAAACAACACGGTAGAGAAACCGTGCTTTAGCTACCATCCACCTCTCTGAGGGAGGAAGCACTTTCCAGGCTACCGTGGGTGAGAGCCTGAGGAACGGGTTCCTTACGTGAAACCGAGGGAGAAGGAGTCCGGGCCAGAAGGCTCCTCTCGACTCAGCTCTTGTTACCTGAAGCTAACACTTCGGCTCCATGTGTGCATAGGAATGCTAAGGGCTCCGCACTGATTTGGCAGAAAGAAGCCGGTCAAGAACCCCAGCTTCAGCTCATTCGCCTCTCCACAGGGTGGCAGCATTTTCAAGTCTGCTCGAGTGCAAACCTGGGGAAGGAGTCCCAGCAGAATTCGGAGGGAGAAATAAGCATGGGCAGAAGACACCTATCGACTCAACTCTTGTTTCGGGAAACTAGATCGGCTCTCCCGTGTGTGCGTGGAGTCCTCAGTGCCATCCACGTAACGCAAAGGAACAAAACTGTAGAGAACCCGTGCCTCAGCAAAGATCGCCCTTCCTGAGCGGGAACTTCATGTATTGTGTGTTTTTGTGAAAGCATGAGAAATGGAACCTACACGTAACCCGGAGTGAGAAGCAGGCCTGGAAGGAAGGCTGCTGTCGACTCACCTCTTGTTTGAGGAGATTAGCACTGCTGCACCCTGTGTGCCTGGATGCCTAGTTACCAGGCTACTAACACCAAGAATCAATCCTATAGAGTGACTGCGCTTCAGTTAACATTGCCGTTCCTGAAGCAGGAGGAATTTGACACTGCTCGTGTACGAGACACCGGGGAAAGGGTCCCATACGTGAAATGGAGTGAGAAACAGGCCGGTGCGGAAGGCAGCTCTCAAGTCACCTCTGGTTTATGAGGCTAGTACCCTTGCCCCGGGGGTGCCTGCAGGCCTAAAGCCAACCACCTAACTCAAAGGAACAACTCTGTAGGGAATTTCTGCTTCGGCTAAAAGAGCCATGCCTCAGGGTGGACGCATTTTGCTGTGTGCATGCGTGAGCGCACTGCAGGTGAGCCCAAAACCATTTTCCTTGTGAGACCCAGGCCCCGGAAGAAGCCAGAACACGACTCCCCACTTGCTCCATGAAGCTAGAACTGCGGTCCCAATTTTGCTTGGAAGTCTAATAGATAGCTTTCTAACTCGGAGAAACAACACTGTAGAGAAACCGTGCTTTAGCTACTGTCGACCTCTCTGTGGGCGAAGCAGTTTAGGGTGTACTGTGGCTGAGAGCCTGGGGACGGTTTCCATTTCGTAATATCGGGGGAGAGAAAGGCCGGTACATAATGCAGCTCTGAACTCACTACATGGTTATGGGGAAAGTTCCGTTCCCCCGTGGGAGTGTGCAGGCTTAAACACAGCCACCTTACTCGACGGAAAAACTCGGTTGAGAGCCTGTGCTGCAGGTAAAACAGCTGCTCCTGAGTGTGGAAGCATTTTGTTGTGTGCGTGCGTGAGAGCACTGCAAGGGAGTCCAAAGCTTTTTGCGAGTGAGACTCAGGCCCCAGCGAAAGGCAGAACACCACTCCCCATGTGTTTCATCAAGCTAGCACGGCAGCCCCACTTTTGCATGGAAGTCTAATAGCTAGCGTTGTAACTCGAAGAAACAACAGTGTAGAGAAACGGTGCCTTAGCTACCGTCGACCTCTCTGTGGGCGAAGCAGTTTAGGGTAAACTGTGGCTGAGAGCCTGGGGACGGTTTCAATATCGTAATATCAGGGAGAGACAGGCCGGTACAGAAGGCAGCTCTCAATTCACATCATGGTTATGCGGATAGTACCGTTGCCCAGGGTGTGTGTGCCGGTTTAAACACAGCCACCTAATTCAAAGGAAAAATTCCCTTGAGAGCCTGTGCTGCAGGTAAAAGAGCTGCTCCTGTGGGTGGAAGCATTTTGTTGTGTGTGTGCGTGAGAGCACGGCAAGGGAGTCCAAAGCTTTTTGCGAGTGAGACTCAGGCCCCAGCGAAAGGCAGAACACGACTCCCCATGTGTTTCATCAAGCTAGCACAGCAGCCCCACTTTTGCATGGAAGGCTAATAGCTAGCGTTCTAACTCGAAGAAACGACACTGCAGAGAAACCGTGCTTTAGCTACCGTCGACCTCTCTGTGGGGGAAGCAGTTTAAGGTGTACAGTGGGTGAGAGCCTGGGGACGGTTTCCATTTCGTAATATCGGGGGAGAGACAGGCCGGTACAGAAGGCAGCTCTCAACTCACTACATGGTTATGGGGCTAGTTCCGTTGCCCATGTTGTGTGTGCAGGCTTAAACACAGCCACCTAACTCGAAGGAAAAACTCGGTAGAGGGCCTGTGCTGCAGGTAAAACAGCTGCTCCTGAGTGTGGAGGCATTTTGTTGTGTGCGTGCGTGAGAGCACTGCAAGGGAGTCCAAAGCTTTTTGCGAGTGAGACTCAGGCCCCAGCGAAAGGCAGAACACGACTCCCCATGTGTTTCATCACGCTAGCACGGCAGCCGCACTTTTGCATGGAAGTCTAATAGCTAGCGTTCTAACTGGAAGAAAACACTGTAGAGAGACCGTGCTTTAGCTACCGTCGACCTCTAGACGGAGAAAGCATTCCACGGAGTACCGTGGCTGAGAGCCTGGGGAACGGGTTCCATACGTGAAAACAAGGGAGAAATAGGTCCTGGCAGAAGGCACCTCTGGACTCAGCTCTTGCTACCTGAAGCTAACACTACTGCTCCATGTGTGCTTGGAATGCTATGTGCTCGACACTGACTGGGAATAAACAAGCCTGTAAAGAATCCCAGCTGCAGCTCATTCGCCTACCAGGCTACTAACACCAAGAATCAATGCTGTAGCGTTACTGCGCTTTAGCTAACATTGCCGTTCCTGAAGCCGCAGGAGTTGTATAGTGCTCGTGTATGAGAGACCGGGGAAAGGGTCCCATACGTGAAATGGAGTGAGAAACAGGCCGGTGCGGAAGGCAGCTCTCAACTTACCTCTTGTTTATGAGGCTAGGACCCTTGCCCCGGGTGTGCCTGCAGGCCATAAGCCAACCACCTAACTCAAAGGAACAACTCTGTAGGGAATTCCTGCTTCGCCTAAAATAGCCATGCCTCAGGGTGGATGCATTGTGTGGTGTGCATGCGTGAGTGCACAGCAAGTGAGTCCAAAACCATTTTCCCTGTGAGACCCAGGCCCCGGAAGAAGCCAGAACACGACTCCCCACTTGCTCCATGAAACTAGTACTGCGGCCCCACTTTTGAATTGAAGTCTAATGGCTAGCTTTCTAACTCGAAGAAACAACACTGTAGAGAAACCGTGCTTTAGCTACCGTCGACCTCTCTGTGGGCGAAGAAGTTTAGGGTGTACTGTGGCTGAGAGCCTGGGGACGGTTTCCATATCGTAATATCGGGGGAGAGACAGGCCGGTACAGAAGGCAGCTCTCAACTCACATCATGGTTATGGGGCTAGTACCGTTGCCCAGGCTGTGTGTGCCAGCTTAAACACAGCCACCTAACTCGAAGGAAAAACTCGGTTGAGAGCCTGTGCTGCAGGTAAAACAGCTGCTCCTGAGGGTGACAGCATTTTGTTGTGTGCGTGCGTGAGAGCACTGCAAGGGAGTCCAAAGCTTTTTGCGAGTGAGACTCAGGCCCCAGCGAAAGGCAGAACACGACTCCCCATGTGTTTCAACACGCTAGCACGGCAGCCCCACTTTTGCATGGAAGTCTAATAGCTAGCGTTCTAACTCGAAGAAACAACACTGTAGAGAAACGGTGCCTTAGCTACCGTCGACCTCTCTGTGGGCGAAGCACTTTAGGGTAAACTGTGGCTGAGAGCCTGGGGACGGTTTCAATATCGTAATATCAGAGAGAGACAGGCCGGTACAGAAGGCAGCTCTCAACTCACATCATGGTTATGCGGATAGTACCATTGCCCAGGGTGTGTGTGCCGGCTTAAACACAGCCACCTAATTCAAAGGAAAAACTCCCTTGAGAGCCTGTGCTGCAGGTAAAACAGCTGCTCCTGTGGGTGGAAGCATTTTGTTGTGTGCGTGCGGGAGAGCACGGCAAGGGAGTCCAAAGCTTTTTGCGAGTGACACTGAGGCCCGAGCGAAAGGCAGAACACGTCTCCCCATGTGATTCATCAAACTAGCACGGCAGCCCCACTTTGGCATGGAAGGCCAATAGCTAGCGTTCTAACTCGAAGAAACAACACTGTAGAGAAACCGTGCTTTAGCTACCGTCGACCTCTCTGTGGGCGAAGAAGTTTAGGGTGTACTGTGGCTGAGAGCCTGGGGACGGTTTCAATATCGTAATATCGGGGGAGAGACAGGCCAGTACAGAAGGCAGCTCTCAACTCACATCATCGTTATGGGGCTAGTACCGTTGCCCTGGGTGTGTGTGCAGGCTTAAAGACAGCCACCTAACTCAAAGGAAAAACACGGTAGAGAATCCGTGCTTCAGCTAAAACAGCCGCTCCTGAGGGTGGAAGCATTTGGTTGTGTGCGTGCGTGAGAG
Source organism: Halichoerus grypus (assembly GCF_964656455.1). Taxonomy (NCBI): domain Eukaryota; kingdom Metazoa; phylum Chordata; class Mammalia; order Carnivora; family Phocidae; genus Halichoerus; species Halichoerus grypus. Next base: position 79,585,091 of record NC_135727.1, on the reverse strand, counting down.
GACTGCAAGGGAGTCCAAAGTTTCTGCGAGTGAGACTCAGGCCCCAGCAAAAGGCAGAACACGACTCCCCGTGTGTTTCCTTTAGCTAGCACTGCGGCCCTACTTTTGCATGGAAGTCTAATCGCTAGCGTTCTTCCTGGAAGAAACAACACGGTAGAGAAACCGTGCTTTAGCTACCATCCACCTCTCTGAGGGAGGAAGCACTTTCCAGGCTACCGTGGGTGAGAGCCTGAGGAACGGGTTCCTTACGTGAAACCGAGGGAGAAGGAGTCCGGGCCAGAAGGCTCCTCTCGACTCAGCTCTTGTTACCTGAAGCTAACACTTCGGCTCCATGTGTGCATAGGAATGCTAAGGGCTCTGCACTGATTTGGCAGAAAGAAGCCGGTCAAGAACCCCAGCTTCAGCTCATTCGCCTCTCCACAGGGTGGCAGCATTTTCAAGTCTGCTCGAGTGCAAACCTGGGGAAGGAGTCCCAGCAGAATTCGGAGGGAGAAATAAGCATGGGCAGAAGACACCTATCGACTCAACTCTTGTTTCGGGAAACTAGATCGGCTCTCCCGTGTGTGCGTGGAGTCCTCAGTGCCATCCACGTAACGCAAAGGAACAAAACTGTAGAGAACCCGTGCCTCAGCAAAGATCGCCCTTCCTGAGCGGGAACTTCATGTATTGTGTGTTTTTGTGAAAGCATGAGAAATGGAACCTACACGTAACTCGGAGTGAGAAGCAGGCCTGGAAGGAAGGCTGCTGTCGACTCACCTCTTGTTTGAGGAGATTAGCACTGCTGCACCCTGTGTGCCTGGATGCCTAGTTACCAGGCTACTAACACCAAGAATCAATCTTATAGAGGGACTGCGCTTCAGTTAACATTGCCGTTCCTGAAGCAGGAGGAATTTGACACTGCTCGTGTACGAGACACCGGGGAAAGGGTCCCATACGTGAAATGGAGTGAGAAACAGGCCGGTGCGGAAGGCAGCTCTCAAGTCACCTCTGGTTTATGAGGCTAGTACCCTTGCCCCGGGGGTGCCTGCAGGCCTAAAGCCAACCACCTAACTCAAAGGAACAACTCTGTAGGGAATTTCTGCTTCGGCTAAAAGAGCCATGCCTCAGGGTGGACGCATTTTGCTGTGTGCATGCGTGAGCGCACTGCAGGTGAGCCCAAAACCATTTTCCTTGTGAGACCCAGGCCCCGGAAGAAGCCAGAACACGACTCCCCACTTGCTCCATGAAGCTAGAACTGCGGTCCCAATTTTGCTTGGAAGTCTAATAGATAGCTTTCTAACTCGGAGAAACAACACTGTAGAGAAACCGTGCTTTAGCTACTGTCGACCTCTCTGTGGGCGAAGCAGTTTAGGGTGTACTGTGGCTGAGAGCCTGGGGACGGTTTCCATTTCGTAATATCGGGGGAGAGAAAGGCCGGTACATAATGCAGCTCTGAACTCACTACATGGTTATGGGGAAAGTTCCGTTCCCCCGTGGGAGTGTGCAGGCTTAAACACAGCCACCTTACTCGACAGAAAAACTCGGTTGAGATCCTGTGCTGCAGGTAAAACAGCTGCTCCTGAGTGTGGAAGCATTTTGTTGTGTGCGTGCGTGAGAGCACTGCAAGGGAGTCCAAAGCTTTTTGCGAGTGAGACTCAGGCCCCAGCGAAAGGCAGAACACCACTCCCCATGTGTTTCATCAAGCTAGCACGACAGCCCCACTTTTGCATGGAAGTCTAATAGCTAGCGTTGTAACTCGAAGAAACAACAGTGTAGAGAAACGGTGCCTTAGCTACCGTCGACCTCTCTGTGGGCGAAGCAGTTTAGGGTAAACTGTGGCTGAGAGCCTGGGGACGGTTTCAATATCGTAATATCAGGGAGAGACAGGCCGGTACAGAAGGCAGCTCTCAACTCACATCATGGTTATGCGGATAGTACCGTTGCCCAGGGTGTGTGTGCCGGTTTAAACACAGCCACCTAATTCAAAGGAAAAATTCCCTTGAGAGCCTGTGCTGCAGGTAAAACAGCTGCTCCTGTGGGTGGAAGCATTTTGTTGTGTGTGTGCGTGAGAGCACGGCAAGGGAGTCCAAAGCTTTTTGCGAGTGAGACTCAGGCCCCAGCGAAAGGCAGAACACGACTCCCCATGTGTTTCATCAAGCTAGCACGGCAGCCCCACTTTTGCATGGAAGGCTAATAGCTAGCGTTCTAACTCGAAGAAACGACACTGCAGAGAAACCGTGCTTTAGCTACCGTCGACCTCTCTGTGGGGGAAGCAGTTTAAGGTGTACAGTGGGTGAGAGCCTGGGGACGGTTTCCATTTCGTAATATCGGGGGAGAGACAGGCCGGTACAGAAGGCAGCTCTCAACTCACTACATGGTTATGGGGCTAGTTCCGTTGCCCATGTTGTGTGTGCAGGCTTAAACACAGCCACCTAACTCGAAGGAAAAACTCGGTAGAGAGCCTGTGCTGCAGGTAAAACAGCTGTTCCTGAGTGTGGAGGCATTTTGTTGTGTGCGTGCGTGAGAGCACTGCAAGGGAGTCCAAAGCTTTTTGCGAGTGAGACTCAGGCCCCAGCGAAAGGCAGAACACGACTCCCCATGTGTTTCATCACGCTAGCACGGCAGCCGCACTTTTGCATGGAAGTCTAATAGCTAGCGTTCTAACTGGAAGAAAACACTGTAGAGAGACCGTGCTTTAGCTACCGTCGACCTCTAGACGGAGGAAGCATTCCACGGAGTACCGTGGCTGAGAGCCTGGGGAACGGGTTCCATACGTGAAAACAAGGGAGAAATAGGTCCTGGCAGAAGGCACCTCTGGACTCAGCTCTTGCTACCTGAAGCTAACACTACTGCTCCATGTGTGCTTGGAATGCTATGTGCTCGACACTGACTGGGAATAAACAAGCCTGTAAAGAATCCCAGCTGCAGCTCATTCGCCTACCAGGCTACTAACACCAAGAATCAATGCTGTAGCGTTACTGCGCTTTAGCTAACATTGCCGTTCCTGAAGCCGCAGGAGTTGTATAGTGCTCGTGTATGAGAGACCGGGGAAAGGGTCCCATACGTGAAATGGAGTGAGAAACAGGCCGGTGCGGAAGGCAGCTCTCAACTCACCTCTTGTTTATGAGGCTAGGACCCTTGCCCCGGGTGTGCCTGCAGGCCATAAGCCAACCACCTAACTCAAAGGAACAACTCTGTAGGGAATTCCTGCTTCGCCTAAAATAGCCATGCCTCAGGGTGGATGCATTGTGTGGTGTGCATGCGTGAGTGCACAGCAAGTGAGTCCAAAACCATTTTCCCTGTGAGACCCAGGCCCCGGAAGAAGCCAGAACACGACTCCCCACTTGCTCCATGAAACTAGTACTGCGGCCCCACTTTTGAATTGAAGTCTAATGGCTAGCTTTCTAACTCGAAGAAACAACACTGTAGAGAAACCGTGCTTTAGCTACCGTCGACCTCTCTGTGGGCGAAGAAGTTTAGGGTGTACTGTGGCTGAGAGCCTTGGGACGGTTTCCATATCGTAATATCGGGGGAGAGACAGGCCGGTACAGAAGGCAGCTCTCAACTCACATCATGGTTATGGGGCTAGTACCGTTGCCCAGGCTGTGTGTGCCAGCTTAAACACAGCCACCTAACTCGAAGGAAAAACTCGGTTGAGAGCCTGTGCTGCAGGTAAAACAGCTGCTCCTGAGGGTGACAGCATTTTGTTGTGTGCGTGCGTGAGAGCACTGCAAGGGAGTCCAAAGCTTTTTGCGAGTGAGACTCAGGCCCCAGCGAAAGGCAGAACACGACTCCCCATGTGTTTCAACACGCTAGCACGGCAGCCCCACTTTTGCATGGAAGTCTAATAGCTAGCGTTCTAACTCGAAGAAACAACACTGTAGAGAAACGGTGCCTTAGCTACCGTCGACCTCTCTGTGGGCGAAGCACTTTAGGGTAAACTGTGGCTGAGAGCCTGTGGACGGTTTCAATATCGTAATATCAGAGAGAGACAGGCCGGTACAGAAGGCAGCTCTCAACTCACATCATGGTTATGCGGATAGTACCATTGCCCAGGGTGTGTGTGCCGGCTTAAACACAGCCACCTAATTCAAAGGAAAAACTCCCTTGAGAGCCTGTGCTGCAGGTAAAACAGCTGCTCCTGTGGGTGGAAGCATTTTGTTGTGTGCGTGCGGGAGAGCACGGCAAGGGAGTCCAAAGCTTTTTGCGAGTGACACTCAGGCCCGAGCGAAAGGCAGAACACGTCTCCCCATGTGATTCATCAAACTAGCACGGCAGCCCCACTTTGGCATGGAAGGCCAATAGCTAGCGTTCTAACTCGCAGAAACAACACTGTAGAGAAACCGTGCTTTAGCTACCGTCGACCTCTCTGTGGGTGAAGTAGTTGAGGGTGTACTGTGGCTGAGAGCCTGGGGACGGTTTCCATTTCGTAATATCGGGGGAGAGACAGGCCGGTACAGAAGGCACCTCTCAACTCACTACATGGTTATGGGGCTAGTTCCGTTGCCCAGGGTGTGTTTGCAGGCTTAAAGACAGCCACCTAACTCAAAGGAAAAACACGGTAGAGAATCCGTGCTTCAGCTAAAACAGCCGCTCCTGAGGGTGGAAGCATTGGGTTGTGTGCGTCCGTGAGAGCACTGCAAGGGAGTCCAAAGCTTTTTGCGAGTGAGACTCAGGCCCCAGCGAAAGGCAGAACACCACTCCCCATGTGTTTCATCAAGCTAGCACGGCAGCCTCACTTTTGCATGGAAGTCCAATAGCTAGCGTTCTAACTCGAAGAAACAACACTGGAGAGAAACGGTGCCTTAGCTTCCGTCGACCTCTCTGTGGGCGAAGCACTTTAGGGTAAACTGTGGCTGAGAGCCTGGGGACGGTTTCAATATCGTAATATCAGGGAGAGACAGGCCGGTACAGAAGGCAGCTCTCAACTCACATCATGGTTATGCGGATAGTACCGTTGCCCAGGGTGTGTGTGCCGGTTTAAACACAGCCACCTAATTCAAAGGAAAAACTCCCTTGAGAGCCTGTGCTGCAGGTAAAACAGCTGCTCCTGTGGGTGGAAGCATTTTGTTGTGTGTGTGCGTGAGAGCACGGCAAGGGAGTCCAAAGCTTTTTGCGAGTGAGACTCAGGCCCCAGCGAAAGGCAGAACACGACTCCCCATGTGTTTCATCAAGCTAGCACGGCAGCCCCACTTTTGCATGGAAGGCTAATAGCTAGCGTTCTAACTCGAAGAAACGACACTGTAGAGAAACCGTGCTTTAGCTCCCGTCGACCTCTCTGTGGGCGAAGCAGTTTAGGGTGTACTGTGGGTGAGAGCCTGGGGACGGTTTCAATATCGTAATATCGGGGGAGAGACAGGCCAGTACAGAAGGCAGCTCTCAACTCACATCATGGTTATGGGGCTAGTACCGTTGCCCTGGGTGTGTGTGCAGGCTTAAAGACAGCCACCTAACTCAAAGGAAAAACACGGTAGAGAATCCGTGCTTCAGCTAAAACAGCCGCTCCTGAGGGTGGAAGCATTAGGTTGTGTGCGTGCGTGAGAGGACTGCAAGGGAGTCCAAAGTTTCTGCGAGTGAGACTCAGGCCCCAGCAAAAGGCAGAACACGACTCCCCGTGTGTTTCCTTTAGCTAGCACTGCGGCCCTACTTTTGCATGGAAGTCTAATCGCTAGCGTTCTTCCTGGAAGAAACAACACGGTAGAGAAACCGTGCTTTAGCTACCATCCACCTCTCTGAGGGAGGAAGCACTTTCCAGGCTACCGTGGGTGAGAGCCTGAGGAACGGGTTCCTTACGTGAAACCGAGGGAGAAGGAGTCCGGGCCAGAAGGCTCCTCTCGACTCAGCTCTTGTTACCTGAAGCTAACACTTCGGCTCCATGTGTGCATAGGAATGCTAAGGGCTCCGCACTGATTTGGCAGAAAGAAGCCGGTCAAGAACCCCAGCTTCAGCTCATTCGCCTCTCCACAGGGTGGCAGCATTTTCAAGTCTGCTCGAGTGCAAACCTGGGGAAGGAGTCCCAGCAGAATTCGGAGGGAGAAATAAGCATGGGCAGAAGACACCTATCGACTCAACTCTTGTTTCGGGAAACTAGATCGGCTCTCCCGTGTGTGCGTGGAGTCCTCAGTGCCATCCACGTAACGCAAAGGAACAAAACTGTAGAGAACCCGTGCCTCAGCAAAGATCGCCCTTCCTGAGCGGGAACTTCATGTATTGTGTGTTTTTGTGAAAGCATGAGAAATGGAACCTACACGTAACCCGGAGTGAGAAGCAGGCCTGGAAGGAAGGCTGCTGTCGACTCACCTCTTGTTTGAGGAGATTAGCACTGCTGCACCCTGTGTGCCTGGATGCCTAGTTACCAGGCTACTAACACCAAGAATCAATCCTATAGAGTGACTGCGCTTCAGTTAACATTGCCGTTCCTGAAGCAGGAGGAATTTGACACTGCTCGTGTACGAGACACCGGGGAAAGGGTCCCATACGTGAAATGGAGTGAGAAACAGGCCGGTGCGGAAGGCAGCTCTCAAGTCACCTCTGGTTTATGAGGCTAGTACCCTTGCCCCGGGGGTGCCTGCAGGCCTAAAGCCAACCACCTAACTCAAAGGAACAACTCTGTAGGGAATTTCTGCTTCGGCTAAAAGAGCCATGCCTCAGGGTGGACGCATTTTGCTGTGTGCATGCGTGAGCGCACTGCAGGTGAGCCCAAAACCATTTTCCTTGTGAGACCCAGGCCCCGGAAGAAGCCAGAACACGACTCCCCACTTGCTCCATGAAGCTAGAACTGCGGTCCCAATTTTGCTTGGAAGTCTAATAGATAGCTTTCTAACTCGGAGAAACAACACTGTAGAGAAACCGTGCTTTAGCTACTGTCGACCTCTCTGTGGGCGAAGCAGTTTAGGGTGTACTGTGGCTGAGAGCCTGGGGACGGTTTCCATTTCGTAATATCGGGGGAGAGAAAGGCCGGTACATAATGCAGCTCTGAACTCACTACATGGTTATGGGGAAAGTTCCGTTCCCCCGTGGGAGTGTGCAGGCTTAAACACAGCCACCTTACTCGACGGAAAAACTCGGTTGAGAGCCTGTGCTGCAGGTAAAACAGCTGCTCCTGAGTGTGGAAGCATTTTGTTGTGTGCGTGCGTGAGAGCACTGCAAGGGAGTCCAAAGCTTTTTGCGAGTGAGACTCAGGCCCCAGCGAAAGGCAGAACACCACTCCCCATGTGTTTCATCAAGCTAGCACGGCAGCCCCACTTTTGCATGGAAGTCTAATAGCTAGCGTTGTAACTCGAAGAAACAACAGTGTAGAGAAACGGTGCCTTAGCTACCGTCGACCTCTCTGTGGGCGAAGCAGTTTAGGGTAAACTGTGGCTGAGAGCCTGGGGACGGTTTCAATATCGTAATATCAGGGAGAGACAGGCCGGTACAGAAGGCAGCTCTCAATTCACATCATGGTTATGCGGATAGTACCGTTGCCCAGGGTGTGTGTGCCGGTTTAAACACAGCCACCTAATTCAAAGGAAAAATTCCCTTGAGAGCCTGTGCTGCAGGTAAAAGAGCTGCTCCTGTGGGTGGAAGCATTTTGTTGTGTGTGTGCGTGAGAGCACGGCAAGGGAGTCCAAAGCTTTTTGTGAGTGAGACTCAGGCCCCAGCGAAAGGCAGAACACGACTCCCCATGTGTTTCATCAAGCTAGCACAGCAGCCCCACTTTTGCATGGAAGGCTAATAGCTAGCGTTCTAACTCGAAGAAACGACACTGCAGAGAAACCGTGCTTTAGCTACCGTCGACCTCTCTGTGGGGGAAGCAGTTTAAGGTGTACAGTGGGTGAGAGCCTGGGGACGGTTTCCATTTCGTAATATCGGGGGAGAGACAGGCCGGTACAGAAGGCAGCTCTCAACTCACTACATGGTTATGGGGCTAGTTCCGTTGCCCATGTTGTGTGTGCAGGCTTAAACACAGCCACCTAACTCGAAGGAAAAACTCGGTAGAGGGCCTGTGCTGCAGGTAAAACAGCTGCTCCTGAGTGTGGAGGCATTTTGTTGTGTGCGTGCGTGAGAGCACTGCAAGGGAGTCCAAAGCTTTTTGCGAGTGAGACTCAGGCCCCAGCGAAAGGCAGAACACGACTCCCCATGTGTTTCATCACGCTAGCACGGCAGCCGCACTTTTGCATGGAAGTCTAATAGCTAGCGTTCTAACTGGAAGAAAACACTGTAGAGAGACCGTGCTTTAGCTACCGTCGACCTCTAGACGGAGAAAGCATTCCACGGAGTACCGTGGCTGAGAGCCTGGGGAACGGGTTCCATACGTGAAAACAAGGGAGAAATAGGTCCTGGCAGAAGGCACCTCTGGACTCAGCTCTTGCTACCTGAAGCTAACACTACTGCTCCATGTGTGCTTGGAATGCTATGTGCTCGACACTGACTGGGAATAAACAAGCCTGTAAAGAATCCCAGCTGCAGCTCATTCGCCTACCAGGCTACTAACACCAAGAATCAATGCTGTAGCGTTACTGCGCTTTAGCTAACATTGCCGTTCCTGAAGCCGCAGGAGTTGTATAGTGCTCGTGTATGAGAGACCGGGGAAAGGGTCCCATACGTGAAATGGAGTGAGAAACAGGCCGGTGCGGAAGGCAGCTCTCAACTTACCTCTTGTTTATGAGGCTAGGACCCTTGCCCCGGGTGTGCCTGCAGGCCATAAGCCAACCACCTAACTCAAAGGAACAACTCTGTAGGGAATTCCTGCTTCGCCTAAAATAGCCATGCCTCAGGGTGGATGCATTGTGTGGTGTGCATGCGTGAGTGCACAGCAAGTGAGTCCAAAACCATTTTCCCTGTGAGACCCAGGCCCCGGAAGAAGCCAGAACACGACTCCCCACTTGCTCCATGAAACTAGTACTGCGGCCCCACTTTTGAATTGAAGTCTAATGGCTAGCTTTCTAACTCGAAGAAACAACACTGTAGAGAAACCGTGCTTTAGCTACCGTCGACCTCTCTGTGGGCGAAGAAGTTTAGGGTGTACTGTGGCTGAGAGCCTGGGGACGGTTTCCATATCGTAATATCGGGGGAGAGACAGGCCGGTACAGAAGGCAGCTCTCAACTCACATCATGGTTATGGGGCTAGTACCGTTGCCCAGGCTGTGTGTGCCAGCTTAAACACAGCCACCTAACTCGAAGGAAAAACTCGGTTGAGAGCCTGTGCTGCAGGTAAAACAGCTGCTCCTGAGGGTGACAGCATTTTGTTGTGTGCGTGCGTGAGAGCACTGCAAGGGAGTCCAAAGCTTTTTGCGAGTGAGACTCAGGCCCCAGCGAAAGGCAGAACACGACTCCCCATGTGTTTCAACACGCTAGCACGGCAGCCCCACTTTTGCATGGAAGTCTAATAGCTAGCGTTCTAACTCGAAGAAACAACACTGTAGAGAAACGGTGCCTTAGCTACCGTCGACCTCTCTGTGGGCGAAGCACTTTAGGGTAAACTGTGGCTGAGAGCCTGGGGACGGTTTCAATATCGTAATATCAGAGAGAGACAGGCCGGTACAGAAGGCAGCTCTCAACTCACATCATGGTTATGCGGATAGTACCATTGCCCAGGGTGTGTGTGCCGGCTTAAACACAGCCACCTAATTCAAAGGAAAAACTCCCTTGAGAGCCTGTGCTGCAGGTAAAACAGCTGCTCCTGTGGGTGGAAGCATTTTGTTGTGTGCGTGCGGGAGAGCACGGCAAGGGAGTCCAAAGCTTTTTGCGAGTGACACTGAGGCCCGAGCGAAAGGCAGAACACGTCTCCCCATGTGATTCATCAAACTAGCACGGCAGCCCCACTTTGGCATGGAAGGCCAATAGCTAGCGTTCTAACTCGAAGAAACAACACTGTAGAGAAACCGTGCTTTAGCTACCGTCGACCTCTCTGTGGGCGAAGAAGTTTAGGGTGTACTGTGGCTGAGAGCCTGGGGACGGTTTCAATATCGTAATATCGGGGGAGAGACAGGCCAGTACAGAAGGCAGCTCTCAACTCACATCATCGTTATGGGGCTAGTACCGTTGCCCTGGGTGTGTGTGCAGGCTTAAAGACAGCCACCTAACTCAAAGGAAAAACACGGTAGAGAATCCGTGCTTCAGCTAAAACAGCCGCTCCTGAGGGTGGAAGCATTTGGTTGTGTGCGTGCGTGAGAGGACTGCAAGGGAGTCCAAAGTTTCTGCGAGTGAGACTCAGGCCCCAGCAAAAGGCAGAACACGACTCCCCGTGTGTTTCCTTTAGCTAGCACTGCGGCCCTACTTTTGCATGGAAGTCTAATCGCTAGCGTTCTTCCTGGAAGAAACAACACGGTAGAGAAACCGTGCTTTAGCTACCATCCACCTCTCTGAGGGAGGAAGCACTTTCCAGGCTACCGTGGGTGAGAGCCTGAGGAACGGGTTCCTTACGTGAAACCGAGGGAGAAGGAGTCCGGGCCAGAAGGCTCCTCTCGACTCAGCTCTTGTTACCTGAAGCTAACACTTCGGCTCCATGTGTGCATAGGAATGCTAAGGGCTCTGCACTGATTTGGCAGAAAGAAGCCGGTCAAGAACCCCAGCTTCAGCTCATTCGCCTCTCCACAGGGTGGCAGCATTTTCAAGTCTGCTCGAGTGCAAACCTGGGGAAGGAGTCCCAGCAGAATTCGGAGGGAGAAATAAGCATGGGCAGAAGACACCTATCGACTCAACTCTTGTTTCGGGAAACTAGATCGGCTCTCCCGTGTGTGCGTGGAGTCCTCAGTGCCATCCACGTAACGCAAAGGAACAAAACTGTAGAGAACCCGTGCCTCAGCAAAGATCGCCCTTCCTGAGCGGGAACTTCATGTATTGTGTGTTTTTGTGAAAGCATGAGAAATGGAACCTACACGTAACTCGGAGTGAGAAGCAGGCCTGGAAGGAAGGCTGCTGTCGACTCACCTCTTGTTTGAGGAGATTAGCACTGCTGCACCCTGTGTGCCTGGATGCCTAGTTACCAGGCTACTAACACCAAGAATCAATCCTATAGAGGGACTGCGCTTCAGTTAACATTGCCGTTCCTGAAGCAGGAGGAATTTGACACTGCTCGTGTACGAGACACCGGGGAAAGGGTCCCATACGTGAAATGGAGTGAGAAACAGGCCGGTGCGGAAGGCAGCTCTCAAGTCACCTCTGGTTTATGAGGCTAGTACCCTTGCCCCGGGGGTGCCTGCAGGCCTAAAGCCAACCACCTAACTCAAAGGAACAACTCTGTAGGGAATTTCTGCTTCGGCTAAAAGAGCCATGCCTCAGGGTGGACGCATTTTGCTGTGTGCATGCGTGAGCGCACTGCAGGTGAGCCCAAAACCATTTTCCTTGTGAGACCCAGGCCCCGGAAGAAGCCAGAACACGACTCCCCACTTGCTCCATGAAGCTAGAACTGCGGTCCCAATTTTGCTTGGAAGTCTAATAGATAGCTTTCTAACTCGGAGAAACAACACTGTAGAGAAACCGTGCTTTAGCTACTGTCGACCTCTCTGTGGGCGAAGCAGTTTAGGGTGTACTGTGGCTGAGAGCCTGGGGACGGTTTCCATTTCGTAATATCGGGGGAGAGAAAGGCCGGTACATAATGCAGCTCTGAACTCACTACATGGTTATGGGGAAAGTTCCGTTCCCCCGTGGGAGTGTGCAGGCTTAAACACAGCCACCTTACTCGACAGAAAAACTCGGTTGAGATCCTGTGCTGCAGGTAAAACAGCTGCTCCTGAGTGTGGAAGCATTTTGTTGTGTGCGTGCGTGAGAGCACTGCAAGGGAGTCCAAAGCTTTTTGCGAGTGAGACTCAGGCCCCAGCGAAAGGCAGAACACCACTCCCCATGTGTTTCATCAAGCTAGCACGACAGCCCCACTTTTGCATGGAAGTCTAATAGCTAGCGTTGTAACTCGAAGAAACAACAGTGTAGAGAAACGGTGCCTTAGCTACCGTCGACCTCTCTGTGGGCGAAGCAGTTTAGGGTAAACTGTGGCTGAGAGCCTGGGGACGGTTTCAATATCGTAATATCAGGGAGAGACAGGCCGGTACAGAAGGCAGCTCTCAACTCACATCATGGTTATGCGGATAGTACCGTTGCCCAGGGTGTGTGTGCCGGTTTAAACACAGCCACCTAATTCAAAGGAAAAATTCCCTTGAGAGCCTGTGCTGCAGGTAAAACAGCTGCTCCTGTGGGTGGAAGCATTTTGTTGTGTGTGTGCGTGAGAGCACGGCAAGGGAGTCCAAAGCTTTTTGCGAGTGAGACTCAGGCCCCAGCGAAAGGCAGAACACGACTCCCCATGTGTTTCATCAAGCTAGCACGGCAGCCCCACTTTTGCATGGAAGGCTAATAGCTAGCGTTCTAACTCGAAGAAACGACACTGCAGAGAAACCGTGCTTTAGCTACCGTCGACCTCTCTGTGGGGGAAGCAGTTTAAGGTGTACAGTGGGTGAGAGCCTGGGGACGGTTTCCATTTCGTAATATCGGGGGAGAGACAGGCCGGTACAGAAGGCAGCTCTCAACTCACTACATGGTTATGGGGCTAGTTCCGTTGCCCATGTTGTGTGTGCAGGCTTAAACACAGCCACCTAACTCGAAGGAAAAACTCGGTAGAGAGCCTGTCCTGCAGGTAAAACAGCTGTTCCTGAGTGTGGAGGCATTTTGTTGTGTGCGTGCGTGAGAGCACTGCAAGGGAGTCCAAAGCTTTTTGCGAGTGAGACTCAGGCCCCAGCGAAAGGCAGAACACGACTCCCCATGTGTTTCATCACGCTAGCACGGCAGCCGCACTTTTGCATGGAAGTCTAATAGCTAGCGTTCTAACTGGAAGAAAACACTGTAGAGAGACCGTGCTTTAGCTACCGTCGACCTCTAGACGGAGGAAGCATTCCACGGAGTACCGTGGCTGAGAGCCTGGGGAACGGGTTCCATACGTGAAAACAAGGGAGAAATAGGTCCTGGCAGAAGGCACCTCTGGACTCAGCTCTTGCTACCTGAAGCTAACACTACTGCTCCATGTGTGCTTGGAATGCTATGTGCTCGACACTGACTGGGAATAAACAAGCCTGTAAAGAATCCCAGCTGCAGCTCATTCGCCTACCAGGCTACTAACACCAAGAATCAATGCTGTAGCGTTACTGCGCTTTAGCTAACATTGCCGTTCCTGAAGCCGCAGGAGTTGTATAGTGCTCGTGTATGAGAGACCGGGGAAAGGGTCCCATACGTGAAATGGAGTGAGAAACAGGCCGGTGCGGAAGGCAGCTCTCAACTCACCTCTTGTTTATGAGGCTAGGACCCTTGCCCCGGGTGTGCCTGCAGGCCATAAGCCAACCACCTAACTCAAAGGAACAACTCTGTAGGGAATTCCTGCTTCGCCTAAAATAGCCATGCCTCAGGGTGGATGCATTGTGTGGTGTGCATGCGTGAGTGCACAGCAAGTGAGTCCAAAACCATTTTCCCTGTGAGACCCAGGCCCCGGAAGAAGCCAGAACACGACTCCCCACTTGCTCCATGAAACTAGTACTGCGGCCCCACTTTTGAATTGAAGTCTAATGGCTAGCTTTCTAACTCGAAGAAACAACACTGTAGAGAAACCGTGCTTTAGCTACCGTCGACCTCTCTGTGGGCGAAGAAGTTTAGGGTGTACTGTGGCTGAGAGCCTTGGGACGGTTTCCATATCGTAATATCGGGGGAGAGACAGGCCGGTACAGAAGGCAGCTCTCAACTCACATCATGGTTATGGGGCTAGTACCGTTGCCCAGGCTGTGTGTGCCAGCTTAAACACAGCCACCTAACTCGAAGGAAAAACTCGGTTGAGAGCCTGTGCTGCAGGTAAAACAGCTGCTCCTGAGGGTGACAGCATTTTGTTGTGTGCGTGCGTGAGAGCACTGCAAGGGAGTCCAAAGCTTTTTGCGAGTGAGACTCAGGCCCCAGCGAAAGGCAGAACACGACTCCCCATGTGTTTCAACACGCTAGCACGGCAGCCCCACTTTTGCATGGAAGTCTAATAGCTAGCGTTCTAACTCGAAGAAACAACACTGTAGAGAAACGGTGCCTTAGCTACCGTCGACCTCTCTGTGGGCGAAGCACTTTAGGGTAAACTGTGGCTGAGAGCCTGTGGACGGTTTCAATATCGTAATATCAGAGAGAGACAGGCCGGTACAGAAGGCAGCTCTCAACTCACATCATGGTTATGCGGATAGTACCATTGCCCAGGGTGTGTGTGCCGGCTTAAACACAGCCACCTAATTCAAAGGAAAAACTCCCTTGAGAGCCTGTGCTGCAGGTAAAACAGCTGCTCCTGTGGGTGGAAGCATTTTGTTGTGTGCGTGCGGGAGAGCACGGCAAGGGAGTCCAAAGCTTTTTGCGAGTGACACTCAGGCCCGAGCGAAAGGCAGAACACGTCTCCCCATGTGATTCATCAAACTAGCACGGCAGCCCCACTTTGGCATGGAAGGCCAATAGCTAGCGTTCTAACTCGAAGAAACAACACTGTAGAGAAACTGTGCTTTAGCTACCGTCGACCTCTCTGTGGGCGAAGAAGTTTAGGGTGTACTGTGGCTGAGAGCCTGGGGACGGTTTCAATATCGTAATATCGGGGGAGAGACAGGCCAGTACAGAAGGCAGCTCTCAACTCACATCATCGTTATGGGGCTAGTACCGTTGCCCTGGGTGTGTGTGCAGGCTTAAAGACAGCCACCTAACTCAAAGGAAAAACACGGTAGAGAATCCGTGCTTCAGCTAAAACAGCCGCTCCTGAGGGTGGAAGCATTTGGTTGTGTGCGTGCGTGAGAGGACTGCAAGGGAGTCCAAAGTTTCTGCGAGTGAGACTCAGGCCCCAGCAAAAGGCAGAACACGACTCCCCGTGTGTTTCCTTTAGCTAGCACTGCGGCCCTACTTTTGCATGGAAGTCTAATCGCTAGCGTTCTTCCTGGAAGAAACAACACGGTAGAGAAACCGTGCTTTAGCTACCATCCACCTCTCTGAGGGAGGAAGCACTTTCCAGGCTACCGTGGGTGAGAGCCTGAGGAACGGGTTCCTTACGTGAAACCGAGGGAGAAGGAGTCCGGGCCAGAAGGCTCCTCTCGACTCAGCTCTTGTTACCTGAAGCTAACACTTCGGCTCCATGTGTGCATAGGAATGCTAAGGGCTCCGCACTGATTTGGCAGAAAGAAGCCGGTCAAGAACCCCAGCTTCAGCTCATTCGCCTCTCCACAGGGTGGCAGCATTTTCAAGTCTGCTTGAGTGCAAACCTGGGGAAGGAGTCCCAGCAGAATTCGGAGGGAGAAATAAGCATGGGCAGAAGACACCTATCGACTCAACTCTTGTTTCGGGAAACTAGATCGGCTCTCCCGTGTGTGCGTGGAGTCCTCAGTGCCATCCACGTAACGCAAAGGAACAAAACTGTAGAGAACCCGTGCCTCAGCAAAGATCGCCCTTCCTGAGCGGGAACTTCATGTATTGTGTGTTTTTGTGAAAGCATGAGAAATGGAACCTACACGTAACTCGGAGTGAGAAGCAGGCCTGGAAGGAAGGCTGCTGTCGACTCACCTCTTGTTTGAGGAGATTAGCACTGCTGCACCCTGTGTGCCTGGATGCCTAGTTACCAGGCTACTAACACCAAGAATCAATCCTATAGAGTGACTGCGCTTCAGTTAACATTGCCGTTCCTGAAGCAGGAGGAATTTGACACTGCTCGTGTACGAGACACCGGGGAAAGGGTCCCATACGTGAAATGGAGTGAGAAACAGGCCGGTGCGGAAGGCAGCTCTCAAGTCACCTCTGGTTTATGAGGCTAGTACCCTTGCCCCGGGGGTGCCTGCAGGCCTAAAGCCAACCACCTAACTCAAAGGAACAACTCTGTAGGGAATTTCTGCTTCGGCTAAAAGAGCCATGCCTCAGGGTGGACGCATTTTGCTGTGTGCATGCGTGAGCGCACTGCAGGTGAGCCCAAAACCATTTTCCTTGTGAGACCCAGGCCCCGGAAGAAGCCAGAACACGACTCCCCACTTGCTCCATGAAGCTAGAACTGTGGTCCCAATTTTGCTTGGAAGTCTAATAGATAGCTTTCTAACTCGGAGAAACAACACTGTAGCGAAACCGTGCTTTAGCTACTGTCGACCTCTCTGTGGGCGAAGCAGTTTAGGGTGTACTGTGGCTGAGAGCCTGGGGACGGTTTCCATTTCGTAATATCGGGGGAGAGAAAGGCCGGTACATAATGCAGCTCTGAACTCACTACATGGTTATGGGGAAAGTTCCGTTCCCCCGTGGGAGTGTGCAGGCTTAAACACAGCCACCTTACTCGACGGAAAAACTCGGTTGAGAGCCTGTGCTGCAGGTAAAACAGCTGCTCCTGAGTGTGGAAGCATTTTGTTGTGTGCGTGCGTGAGAGCACTGCAAGGGAGTCCAAAGCTTTTTGCGAGTGAGACTCAGGCCCCAGCGAAAGGCAGAACACCACTCCCCATGTGTTTCATCAAGCTAGCACGGCAGCCCCACTTTTGCATGGAAGTCTAATAGCTAGCGTTGTAACTCGAAGAAACAACAGTGTAGAGAAACGGTGCCTTAGCTACCGTCGACCTCTCTGTGGGCGAAGCAGTTTAGGGTAAACTGTGGCTGAGAGCCTGGGGACGGTTTCAATATCGTAATATCAGGGAGAGACAGGCCGGTACAGAAGGCAGCTCTCAATTCACATCATGGTTATGCGGATAGTACCGTTGCCCAGGGTGTGTGTGCCGGTTTAAACACAGCCACCTAATTCAAAGGAAAAACTCCCTTGAGAGCCTGTGCTGCAGGTAAAACAGCTGCTCCTGTGCGTGGAAGCATTTTGTTGTGTGCGTGCGTGAGAGCACGGCAAGGGAGTCCAAAGCTTTTTGCGAGTGAGACTCAGGCCCCAGCGAAAGGCAGAACACGTCTCCCCATGTGATTCATCAAACTAGCACGGCAGCCCCACTTTGGCATGGAAGGCCAATAGCTAGCGTTCTAACTCGCAGAAACAACACTGTAGAGAAACCGTGCTTTAGCTACCATCGACCTCTCTGTGGGTGAAGTAGTTGAGGGTGTACTGTGGCTGAGAGCCTGGGGACGGTTTCCATTTCGTAATATCGGGGGAGAGACAGGCCGGTACAGAAGGCACCTCTCAACTCACTACATGGTTATGGTGCTAGTTCCGTTGCCCAGGGTGTGTTTGCTGGCTTAAAGACAGCCACCTAACTCAAAGGAAAAACACGGTAGAGAATCCGTGCTTCAGCTAAAACAGCCGCTCCTGAGGGTGGAAGCATTGGGTTGTGTGCGTCCGTGAGAGCACTGCAAGGGAGTCCAAAGCTTTTTGCGAGTGAGACTCAGGCCCCAGCGAAAGGCAGAACACCACTCCCCATGTGTTTCATCAAGCTAGCACGGCAGCCTCACTTTTGCATGGAAGTCCAATAGCTAGCGTTCTAACTCGAAGAAACAACACTGGAGAAAAACGGTGCCTTAGCTACCGTCGACCTCTCTGTGGGCGAAGCACTTTAGGGTAAACTGTGGCTGAAAGCCTGGGGACGGTTTCAGTATCGTAATATCAGGGAGAGACAGGCCAGTACAGAAGGCAGCTCTCAACTCACATCATGGTTATGCGGATAGTACCGTTGCCCAGGGTGTGTGTGCCGGCTTAGACACGGCCACCTAATTCAAAGGAAAAACTCCCTTGAGAGCCTGTGCTGCAGGTGAAACAGCTGCTCCTGTGGGTGGAAGCATTTTGTTGTGTGCGTGCGTGAGAGCACTGCAAGGGAGTCCAAAGCTTTTTGCGAGTGAGACTCAGGCCCCAGCGAAAGGCAGAACACGACTCCCCATGTGTTTCATCAAGCTAGCACGGCAGCCCCACTTTTGCATGGAAGGCTAATAGCTAGGTTCTAACTCGAAGAAACAACACTGTAGAGAAACCGTGCTTTAGCTACCGTCGACCTCTCTGTGGGCGAAGAAGTTTAGGGTGTACTGTGGCTGAGAGCCTGGGGACGGTTTCAATATCGTAATATCGGGGGAGAGACAGGCCAGTACAGAAGGCAGCTCTCAACCCACATCATCGTTATGGGGCTAGTACCGTTGCCCAGGGTGTGTGTGCCGGTTTAAACACAGCCACCTAATTCAAAGGAAAAACTCCCTTGAGAGCCTGTGCTGCAGGTAAAACAGCTGCTCCTGTGGGTGGAAGCATTTTGTTGTGTGCGTGCGTGAGAGCACGGCAAGGGAGTCCAAAGCTTTTTGCGAGTGACACTCAGGCCCGAGCGAAAGGCAGAACACGTCTCCCCATGTGATTCATCAAACTAGCACGGCAGCCCCATTTTGGCATGGAAGGCCAATAGCTAGCGTTCTAACTCGAAGAAACGACACTGTAGAGAAACCGTGCTTTAGCTACCGTCGACCTCTCTGTGGGTGAAGTAGTTGAGGGTGTACTGTGGCTGAGAGCCTGGGGACGGTTTCCATTTCGTAATATCGGGGGAGAGACAGGTCGGTACAGAAGGCACCTCTCAACTCATTACATGGTTATGGGGCTAGTTCCGTTGCCCAGGGTGTGTTTGCTGGCTTAAAGACAGCCACCTAACTCAAAGGAAAAACACGGTAGAGAATCCGTGCTTCAGCTAAAACAGCCGCTCCTGAGGGTGGAAGCATTTGGTTGTGTGCGTGCGTGAGAGGACTGCAAGGGAGTCCAAAGTTTCTGCGAGTGAGACTCAGGCCCCAGCAAAAGGCAGAACACGACTCCCCGTGTGTTTCCTTTAGCTAGCACTGCGGCCCTACTTTTGCATGGAAGTCTAATCGCTAGCGTTCTTCCTGGAAGAAACAACACGGTAGAGAAACCGTGCTTTAGCTACCATCCACCTCTCTGAGGGAGGAAGCACTTTCCAGGCTACCGTGGGTGAGAGCCTGAGGAACGGGTTCCTTACGTGAAACCGAGGGAGAAGGAGTCCAGGCCAGAAGGCTCCTCTCGACTCAGCTCTTGTTACCTGAAGCTAACACTTCGGCTCCATGTGTGCATAGGAATGCTAAGGGCTCCGCACTGATTTGGCAGAAAGAAGCCGGTCAAGAACCCCAGCTTCAGCTCATTCGCCTCTCCACAGGGTGGCAGCATTTTCAAGTCTGCTCGAGTGCAAACCTGGGGAAGGAGTCCCAGCAGAATTCGGAGGGAGAAATAAGCATGGGCAGAAGACACCTATCGACTCAACTCTTGTTTCGGGAAACTAGATCGGCTCTCCCGTGTGTGCGTGGAGTCCTCAGTGCCATCCACGTAACGCAAAGGAACAAAACTGTAGAGAACCCGTGCCTCAGCAAAGATCGCCCTTCCTGAGCGGGAACTTCATGTATTGTGTGTTTTTGTGAAAGCATGAGAAATGGAACCTACACGTAACTCGGAGTGAGAAGCAGGCCTGGAAGGAAGGCTGCTGTCGACTCACCTCTTGTTTGAGGAGATTAGCACTGCTGCACCCTGTGTGCCTGGATGCCTAGTTACCAGGCTACTAACACCAAGAATCAATCCTATAGAGTGACTGCGCTACAGTTAACATTGCCGTTCCTGAAGCAGGAGGAATTTGACACTGCTCGTGTACGAGACACCGGGGAAAGGGTCCCATACGTGAAATGGAGTGAGAAACAGGCCGGTGCGGAAGGCAGCTCTCAAGTCACCTCTGGTTTATGAGGCTAGTACCCTTGCCCCGGGGGTGCCTGCAGGCCTAAAGCCAACCACCTAACTCAAAGGAACAACTCTGTAGGGAATTTCTGCTTCGGCTAAAAGAGCCATGCCTCAGGGTGGACGCATTTTGCTGTGTGCATGCGTGAGCGCACTGCAGGTGAGCCCAAAACCATTTTCCCTGTGAGACCCAGGCCCCGGAAGAAGCCAGAACACGACTCCCCACTTGCTCCATGAAGCTAGAACTGCGGTCCCAATTTTGCTTGGAAGTCTAATAGATAGCTTTCTAACTCGGAGAAACAACACTGTAGAGAAACCGTGCTTTAGCTACTGTCGACCTCTCTGTGGGCGAAGCAGTTTAGGGTGTACTGTGGCTGAGAGCCTGGGGACGGTTTCCATTTCGTAATATCGGGGGAGAGAAAGGCCGGTACATAATGCAGCTCTGAACTCACTACATGGTTATGGGGAAAGTTCCGTTCCCCCGTGGGAGTGTGCAGGCTTAAACACAGCCACCTTACTCGACGGAAAAACTCGGTTGAGAGCCTGTGCTGCAGGTAAAACAGCTGCTCCTGAGTGTGGAAGCATTTTGTTGTGTGCGTGCGTGAGAGCACTGCAAGGGAGTCCAAAGCTTTTTGCGAGTGAGACTCAGGCCCCAGCGAAAGGCAGAACACCACTCCCCATGTGTTTCATCAAGCTAGCACGGCAGCCCCACTTTTGCATGGAAGTCTAATAGCTAGCGTTGTAACTCGAAGAAACAACAGTGTAGAGAAACGGTGCCTTAGCTACCGTCGACCTCTCTGTGGGCGAAGCAGTTAAGGGTAAACTGTGGCTGAGAGCCTGGGGACGGTTTCAATATCGTAATATCAGGGAGAGACAGGCCGGTACAGAAGGCAGCTCTCAATTCACATCATGGTTATGCGGATAGTACCGTTGCCCAGGGTGTGTGTGCCGGTTTAAACACAGCCACCTAATTCAAAGGAAAAACTCCCTTGAGAGCCTGTGCTGCAGGTAAAAGAGCTGCTCCTGTGGGTGGAAGCATTTTGTTGTGTGTGTGCGTGAGAGCACGGCAAGGGAGTCCAAAGCTTTTTGCGAGTGAGACTCAGGCCCCAGCGAAAGGCAGAACACGACTCCCCATGTGTTTCATCAAGCTAGCACGGCAGCCCCACTTTTGCATGGAAGGCTAATAGCTAGCGTTCTAACTCGAAGAAACGACACTGCAGAGAAACCGTGCTTTAGCTACCGTCGACCTCTCTGTGGGGGAAGCAGTTTAAGGTGTACAGTGGGTGAGAGCCTGGGGACGGTTTCCATTTCGTAATATCGGGGGAGAGACAGGCCGGTACAGAAGGCAGCTCTCAACTCACTACATGGTTATGGGGCTAGTTCCGTTGCCCATGTTGTGTGTGCAGGCTTAAACACAGCCACCTAACTCGAAGGAAAAACTCGGTAGAGAGCCTGTGCTGCAGGTAAAACAGCTGCTCCTGAGTGTGGAGGCATTTTGTTGTGTGCGTGCGTGAGAGCACTGCAAGGGAGTCCAAAGCTTTTTGCGAGTGAGACTCAGGCCCCAGCGAAAGGCAGAACACGACTCCCCATGTGTTTCATCACGCTAGCACGGCAGCCGCACTTTTGCATGGAAGTCTAATAGCTAGCGTTCTAACTGGAAGAAAACACTGTAGAGAGACCGTGCTTTAGCTACCGTCGACCTCTAGACGGAGGAAGCATTCCACGGAGTACCGTGGCTGAGAGCCTGGGGAACGGGTTCCATACGTGAAAACAAGGGAGAAATAGGTCCTGGCAGAAGGCACCTCTGGACTCAGCTCTTGCTACCTGAAGCTAACACTACTGCTCCATGTGTGCTTGGAATGCTATGTGCTCGACACTGACTGGGAATAAACAAGCCTGTAAAGAATCCCAGCTGCAGCTCATTCGCCTACCAGGCTACTAACACCAAGAATCAATGCTGTAGCGTTACTGCGCTTTAGCTAACATTGCCGTTCCTGAAGCCGCAGGAGTTGTATAGTGCTCGTGTATGAGAGACCGGGGAAAGGGTCCCATACGTGAAATGGAGTGAGAAACAGGCCGGTGCGGAAGGCAGCTCTCAACTCACCTCTTGTTTATGAGGCTAGGACCCTTGCCCCGGGTGTGCCTGCAGGCCATAAGCCAACCACCTAACTCAAAGGAACAACTCTGTAGGGAATTCCTGCTTCGCCTAAAATAGCCATGCCTCAGGGTGGATGCATTGTGTGGTGTGCATGCGTGAGTGCACAGCAAGTGAGTCCAAAACCATTTTCCCTGTGAGACCCAGGCCCCGGAAGAAGCCAGAACACGACTCCCCACTTGCTCCATGAAACTAGTACTGCGGCCCCACTTTTGAATTGAAGTCTAATGGCTAGCTTTCTAACTCGAAGAAACAACACTGTAGAGAAACCGTGCTTTAGCTACCGTCGACCTCTCTGTGGGCGAAGAAGTTTAGGGTGTACTGTGGCTGAGAGCCTGGGGACGGTTTCCATATCGTAATATCGGGGGAGAGACAGGCCGGTACAGAAGGCAGCTCTCAACTCACATCATGGTTATGGGGCTAGTACCGTTGCCCAGGCTGTGTGTGCCAGCTTAAACACAGCCACCTAACTCGAAGGAAAAACTCGGTTGAGAGCCTGTGCTGCAGGTAAAACAGCTGCTCCTGAGGGTGGCAGCATTTTGTTGTGTGCGTGCGTGAGAGCACTGCAAGGGAGTCCAAAGCTTTTTGCGAGTGAGACTCAGGCCCCAGCGAAAGGCAGAACACGACTCCCCATGTGTTTCAACACGCTAGCACGGCAGCCCCACTTTTGCATGGAAGTCTAATAGCTAGCGTTCTAACTCGAAGAAACAACACTGTAGAGAAACGGTGCCTTAGCTACCGTCGACCTCTCTGTGGGCGAAGCACTTTAGGGTAAACTGTGGCTGAGAGCCTGGGGACGGTTTCAATATCGTAATATCAGAGAGGGACAGGCCGGTACAGAAGGCAGCTCTCAACTCACATCATGGTTATGCGGATAGTACCGTTGCCCAGGGTGTGTGTGCCGGCTTAAACACAGCCACCTAATTCAAAGGAAAAACTCCCTTGAGAGCCTGTGCTGCAGGTAAAACAGCTGCTCCTGTGGGTGGAAGCATTTTCTGTGTGCGTGCGTGAGAGCACGGCAAGGGAGTCCAAAGCTTTTTGCGAGTGACACTCAGGCCCGAGCGAAAGGCAGAACACGTCTCCCCATGTGATTCATCAAACTAGCACGGCAGCCCCACTTTGGCATGGAAGGCCAATAGCTAGCGTTCTAACTCGAAGAAACAACACTGTAGAGAAACCGTGATTTAGCTACCGTCGACCTCTCTGTGGGTGAAGTAGTTGAGGGTGTACTGTGGCTGAGAGCCTGGGGACGGTTTCCATTTCGTAATATCGGGGGAGAGACAGGCCGGTACAGAAGGCAGCTCTCAACTCACATCATGGTTATGGGGCTAGTACCGTTGCCCAGGCTGTGTGTGCCAGCTTAAACACAGCCACCTAACTCGAAGGAAAAACTCGGTTGAGAGCCTGTGCTGCAGGTAAAACAGCTGCTCCTGAGGGTGGCAGCATTTTGTTGTGTGCGTGCGTGAGAGCACTGCAAGGGAGTCCAAAGCTTTTTGCAAGTGAGACTCAGGCCCCAGCGAAAGGCAGAACACGACTCCCCATGTGTTTCAACACGCTAGCACGGCAGCCCCACTTTTGCATGGAAGTCTAATAGCTAGCGTTCTAACTCGAAGAAACAACACTGTAGAGAAACGGTGCCTTAGCTACCGTCGACCTCTCTGTGGGCGAAGCACTTTAGGGTAAACTGTGGCTGAGAGCCCGGGGACGGTTTCAATATCGTAATATCAGAGAGAGACAGACCGGTACAGAAGGCAGCTCTCAACTCACATCATGGTTATGCGGATAGTACCGTTGCCCAGGGTGTGTGTGCCGGCTTAAACACAGCCACCTAATTCAAAGGAAAAACTCCCTTGAGAGCCTGTGCTGCAGGTAAAACAGCTGCTCCTGTGGGTGGAAGCATTTTGTTGTGTGCGTGCGTGAGAGCACGGCAAGGGAGTCCAAAGCTTTTTGCGAGTGAGACTCAGGCCCCAGCGAAAGGCAGAACACGACTCCCCATGTGTTTCATCAAGCTAGCACGGCAGCCCCACTTTTGCATGGAAGGCTAATAGCTAGGTTCTAACTCGAAGAAACAACACTGTAGAGAAACCGTGCTTTAGCTACCGTCGACCTCTCTGTGGGCGAAGAAGTTTAGGGTGTACTGTGGCTGAGAGCCTGGGGACGGTTTCAATATCGTAATATCGGGGGAGAGACAGGCCAGTACAGAAGGCAGCTCTCAACTCACATCATCGTTATGGGGCTAGTACCGTTGCCCTGGGTGTGTGTGCAGGCTTAAAGACAGCCACCTAACTCAAAGGAAAAACACGGTAGAGAATCCGTGCTTCAGCTAAAACAGCCGCTCCTGAGGGTGGAAGCATTTGGTTGTGTGCGTGCGTGAGAGGACTGCAAGGGAGTCCAAAGTTTCTGCGAGTGAGACTCAGGCCCCAGCAAAAGGCAGAACACGACTCCCCGTGTGTTTCCTTTAGCTAGCACTGCGGCCCTACTTTTGCATGGAAGTCTAATCGCTAGCGTTCTTCCTGGAAGAAACAACACGGTAGAGAAACCGTGCTTTAGCTACCATCCACCTCTCTGAGGGAGGAAGCACTTTCCAGGCTACCGTGGGTGAGAGCCTGAGGAACGGGTTCCTTACGTGAAACCGAGGGAGAAGGAGTCCGGGCCAGAAGGCTCCTCTCGACTCAGCTCTTGTTACCTGAAGCTAACACTTCGGCTCCATGTGTGCATAGGAATGCTAAGGGCTCCGCACTGATTTGGCAGAAAGAAGCCGGTCAAGAACCCCAGCTTCAGCTCATTCGCCTCTCCACAGGGTGGCAGCATTTTCAAGTCTGCTCGAGTGCAAACCTGGGGAAGGAGTCCCAGCAGAATTCGGAGGGAGAAATAAGCATGGGCAGAAGACACCTATCGACTCAACTCTTGTTTCGGGAAACTAGATCGGCTCTCCCGTGTGTGCGTGGAGTCCTCAGTGCCATCCACGTAACGCAAAGGAACAAAACTGTAGAGAACCCGTGCCTCAGCAAAGATCGCCCTTCCTGAGCGGGAACTTCATGTATTGTGTGTTTTTGTGAAAGCATGAGAAATGGAACCTACACGTAACCCGGAGTGAGAAGCAGGCCTGGAAGGAAGGCTGCTGTCGACTCACCTCTTGTTTGAGGAGATTAGCACTGCTGCACCCTGTGTGCCTGGATGCCTAGTTACCAGGCTACTAACACCAAGAATCAATCCTATAGAGTGACTGCGCTTCAGTTAACATTGCCGTTCCTGAAGCAGGAGGAATTTGACACTGCTCGTGTACGAGACACCGGGGAAAGGGTCCCATACGTGAAATGGAGTGAGAAACAGGCCGGTGCGGAAGGCAGCTCTCAAGTCACCTCTGGTTTATGAGGCTAGTACCCTTGCCCCGGGGGTGCCTGCAGGCCTAAAGCCAACCACCTAACTCAAAGGAACAACTCTGTAGGGAATTTCTGCTTCGGCTAAAAGAGCCATGCCTCAGGGTGGACGCATTTTGCTGTGTGCATGCGTGAGCGCACTGCAGGTGAGCCCAAAACCATTTTCCTTGTGAGACCCAGGCCCCGGAAGAAGCCAGAACACGACTCCCCACTTGCTCCATGAAGCTAGAACTGCGGTCCCAATTTTGCTTGGAAGTCTAATAGATAGCTTTCTAACTCGGAGAAACAACACTGTAGAGAAACCGTGCTTTAGCTACTGTCGACCTCTCTGTGGGCGAAGCAGTTTAGGGTGTACTGTGGCTGAGAGCCTGGGGACGGTTTCCATTTCGTAATATCGGGGGAGAGAAAGGCCGGTACATAATGCAGCTCTGAACTCACTACATGGTTATGGGGAAAGTTCCGTTCCCCCGTGGGAGTGTGCAGGCTTAAACACAGCCACCTTACTCGACGGAAAAACTCGGTTGAGAGCCTGTGCTGCAGGTAAAACAGCTGCTCCTGAGTGTGGAAGCATTTTGTTGTGTGCGTGCGTGAGAGCACTGCAAGGGAGTCCAAAGCTTTTTGCGAGTGAGACTCAGGCCCCAGCGAAAGGCAGAACACCACTCCCCATGTGTTTCATCAAGCTAGCACGGCAGCCCCACTTTTGCATGGAAGTCTAATAGCTAGCGTTGTAACTCGAAGAAACAACAGTGTAGAGAAACGGTGCCTTAGCTACCGTCGACCTCTCTGTGGGCGAAGCAGTTTAGGGTAAACTGTGGCTGAGAGCCTGGGGACGGTTTCAATATCGTAATATCAGGGAGAGACAGGCCGGTACAGAAGGCAGCTCTCAATTCACATCATGGTTATGCGGATAGTACCGTTGCCCAGGGTGTGTGTGCCGGTTTAAACACAGCCACCTAATTCAAAGGAAAAATTCCCTTGAGAGCCTGTGCTGCAGGTAAAGAGCTGCTCCTGTGGGTGGAAGCATTTTGTTGTGTGTGTGCGTGAGAGCACGGCAAGGGAGTCCAAAGCTTTTTGCGAGTGAGACTCAGGCCCCAGCGAAAGGCAGAACACGACTCCCCATGTGTTTCATCAAGCTAGCACGGCAGCCCCACTTTTGCATGGAAGGCTAATAGCTAGCGTTCTAACTCGAAGAAACGACACTGCAGAGAAACCGTGCTTTAGCTACCGTCGACCTCTCTGTGGGGAAAGCAGTTTAAGGTGTACAGTGGGTGAGAGCCTGGGGACGGTTTCCATTTCGTAATATCGGGGTAGAGACAGGCCGGTACAGAAGGCAGCTCTCAACTCACTACATGGTTATGGGGCTAGTTCCGTTGCCCATGTTGTGTGTGCAGGCTTAAACACAGCCACCTAACTCGAAGGAAAACTCGGTAGAGAGCCTGTGCTGCAGGTAAAACAGCTGCTCCTGAGTGTGGAGGCATTTTGTTGTGTGCGTGCGTGAGAGCACTGCAAGGGAGTCCAAAGCTTTTTGCGAGTGAGACTCAGGCCCCAGCGAAAGGCAGAACACGACTCCCCATGTGTTTCATCACGCTAGCACGGCAGCCGCACTTTTGCATGGAAGTCTAATAGCTAGCGTTCTAACTGGAAGAAAACACTGTAGAGAGACCGTGCTTTAGCTACCGTCGACCTCTAGACGGAGGAAGCATTCCACGGAGTACCGTGGCTGAGAGCCTGGGGAACGGGTTCCATACGTGAAAACAAGGGAGAAATAGGTCCTGGCAGAAGGCACCTCTGGACTCAGCTCTTGCTACCTGAAGCTAACACTACTGCTCCATGTGTGCTTGGAATGCTATGTGCTCGACACTGACTGGGAATAAACAAGCCTGTAAAGAATCCCAGCTGCAGCTCATTCGCCTACCAGGCTACTAACACCAAGAATCAATGCTGTAGCGTTACTGCGCTTTAGCTAACATTGCCGTTCCTGAAGCCGCAGGAGTTGTATAGTGCTCGTGTATGAGAGACCGGGGAAAGGGTCCCATACGTGAAATGGAGTGAGAAACAGGCCGGTGCGGAAGGCAGCTCTCAACTCACCTCTTGTTTATGAGGCTAGGACCCTTGCCCCGGGTGTGCCTGCAGGCCATAAGCCAACCACCTAACTCAAAGGAACAACTCTGTAGGGAATTCCTGCTTCGCCTAAAATAGCCATGCCTCAGGGTGGATGCATTGTGTGGTGTGCATGCGTGAGTGCACAGCAAGTGAGTCCAAAACCATTTTCCCTGTGAGACCCAGGCCCCGGAAGAAGCCAGAACACGACTCCCGACTTGCTCCATGAAACTAGTACTGCGGCCCCACTTTTGAATTGAAGTCTAATGGCTAGCTTTCTAACTCGAAGAAACAACACTGTAGAGAAACCGTGCTTTAGCTACCGTCGACCTCTCTGTGGGCGAAGCACTTTAGGGTAAACTGTGGCTGAGAGCCTGGGGACGGTTTCAATATCGTAATATCAGAGAGAGACAGGCCGGTACAGAAGGCAGCTCTCAACTCACATCATGGTTATGCGGATAGTACCATTGCCCAGGGTGTGTGTGCCGGCTTAAACACAGCCACCTAATTCAAAGGAAAAACTCCCTTGAGAGCCTGTGCTGCAGGTAAAACAGCTGCTCCTGTGGGTGGAAGCATTTTGTTGTGTGCGTGCGTGAGAGCACGGCAAGGGAGTCCAAAGCTTTTTGCGAGTGACACTCAGGCCCGAGCGAAAGGCAGAACACGTCTCCCCATGTGATTCATCAAACTAGCACGGCAGCCCCACTTTGGCATGGAAGGCCAATAGCTAGCGTTCTAACTCGAAGAAACAACACTGTAGAGAAACCGTGATTTAGCTACCGTCGACCTCTCTGTGGGTGAAGTAGTTGAGGGTGTACTGTGGCTGAGAGCCTGGGGACGGTTTCCATTTCGTAATATCGGGGGAGAGACAGGCCGGTACAGAAGGCAGCTCTCAACTCACATCATGGTTATGGGGCTAGTACCGTTGCCCAGGCTGTGTGTGCCAGTTTAAACACAGCCACCTAACTCAAAGGAAAAACTCGGTTGAGAGCCTGTGCTGCAGGTAAAACAGCTGCTCCTGAGGGTGGCAGCATTTTGTTGTGTGCGTGCGTGAGAGCACTGCAAGGGAGTCCAAAGCTTTTTGCAAGTGAGACTCAGGCCCCAGCGAAAGGCAGAACACGACTCCCCATGTGTTTCAACACGCAGGCACGGCAGCCCCACTTTTGCATGGAAGTCTAATAGCTAGCGTTCTAACTCGAAGAAAAAACACTGTAGAGAAACGGTGCCTTAGCTACCATCGACCTCTCTGTGGGCGAAGCACTTTAGGGTAAACTGTGGCTGAGAGCCCGTGGACGGTTTCAATATCGTAATATCAGAGAGAGACAGGCCGGTACAGAAGGCAGCTCTCAACTCACATCATGGTTATGCGGATAGTACCGTTGCCCAGGGTGTGTGTGCCGGCTTAAACACAGCCACCTAATTCAAAGGAAAAACTCCCTTGAGAGCCTGTGCTGCAGGTGAAACAGCTGCTCCTGTGGGTGAAAGCATTTTGTTGTGTGCGTGCGTGAGAGCACTGCAAGGGAGTCCAAAGCTTTTTGCGAGTGAGACTCAGGCCCCAGCGAAAGGCAGAACACGACTCCCCATGTGTTTCATCAAGCTAGCACGGCAGCCCCACTTTTGCATGGAAGGCTAATAGCTAGGTTCTAACTCGAAGAAACAACACTGTAGAGAAACCGTGCTTTAGCTACCGTCGACCTCTCTGTGGGCGAAGAAGTTTAGGGTGTACTGTGGCTGAGAGCCTGGGGACGGTTTCAATATCGTAATATCGGGGGAGAGACAGGCCAGTACAGAAGGCAGCTCTCAACTCACATCATCGTTATGGGGCTAGTACCGTTGCCCTGGGTGTGTGTGCAGGCTTAAAGACAGCCACCTAACTCAAAGGAAAAACACGGTAGAGAATCCGTGCTTCAGCTAAAACAGCCGCTCCTGAGGGTGGAAGCATTTGGTTGTGTGCGTGCGTGAGAGGACTGCAAGGGAGTCCAAAGTTTCTGCGAGTGAGACTCAGGCCCCAGCAAAAGGCAGAACACGACTCCCCGTGTGTTTCCTTTAGCTAGCACTGCGGCCCTACTTTTGCATGGAAGTCTAATCGCTAGCGTTCTTCCTGGAAGAAACAACACGGTAGAGAAACCGTGCTTTAGCTACCATCCACCTCTCTGAGGGAGGAAGCACTTTCCAGGCTACCGTGGGTGAGAGCCTGAGGAACGGGTTCCTTACGTGAAACCGAGGGAGAAGGAGTCCGGGCCAGAAGGCTCCTCTCGACTCAGCTCTTGTTACCTGAAGCTAACACTTCGGCTCCATGTGTGCATAGGAATGCTAAGGGCTCCGCACTGATTTGGCAGAAAGAAGCCGGTCAAGAACCCCAGCTTCAGCTCATTCGCCTCTCCACAGGGTGGCAGCATTTTCAAGTCTGCTCGAGTGCAAACCTGGGGAAGGAGTCCCAGCAGAATTCGGAGGGAGAAATAAGCATGGGCAGAAGACACCTATCGACTCAACTCTTGTTTCGGGAAACTAGATCGGCTCTCCCGTGTGTGCGTGGAGTCCTCAGTGCCATCCACGTAACGCAAAGGAACAAAACTGTAGAGAACCCGTGCCTCAGCAAAGATCGCCCTTCCTGAGCGGGAACTTCATGTATTGTGTGTTTTTGTGAAAGCATGAGAAATGGAACCTACACGTAACCCGGAGTGAGAAGCAGGCCTGGAAGGAAGGCTGCTGTCGACTCACCTCTTGTTTGAGGAGATTAGCACTGCTGCACCCTGTGTGCCTGGATGCCTAGTTACCAGGCTACTAACACCAAGAATCAATCCTATAGAGTGACTGCGCTTCAGTTAACATTGCCGTTCCTGAAGCAGGAGGAATTTGACACTGCTCGTGTACGAGACACCGGGGAAAGGGTCCCATACGTGAAATGGAGTGAGAAACAGGCCGGTGCGGAAGGCAGCTCTCAAGTCACCTCTGGTTTATGAGGCTAGTACCCTTGCCCCGGGGGTGCCTGCAGGCCTAAAGCCAACCACCTAACTCAAAGGAACAACTCTGTAGGGAATTTCTGCTTCGGCTAAAAGAGCCATGCCTCAGGGTGGACGCATTTTGCTGTGTGCATGCGTGAGCGCACTGCAGGTGAGCCCAAAACCATTTTCCTTGTGAGACCCAGGCCCCGGAAGAAGCCAGAACACGACTCCCCACTTGCTCCATGAAGCTAGAACTGCGGTCCCAATTTTGCTTGGAAGTCTAATAGATAGCTTTCTAACTCGGAGAAACAACACTGTAGAGAAACCGTGCTTTAGCTACTGTCGACCTCTCTGTGGGCGAAGCAGTTTAGGGTGTACTGTGGCTGAGAGCCTGGGGACGGTTTCCATTTCGTAATATCGGGGGAGAGAAAGGCCGGTACATAATGCAGCTCTGAACTCACTACATGGTTATGGGGAAAGTTCCGTTCCCCCGTGGGAGTGTGCAGGCTTAAACACAGCCACCTTACTCGACGGAAAAACTCGGTTGAGAGCCTGTGCTGCAGGTAAAACAGCTGCTCCTGAGTGTGGAAGCATTTTGTTGTGTGCGTGCGTGAGAGCACTGCAAGGGAGTCCAAAGCTTTTTGCGAGTGAGACTCAGGCCCCAGCGAAAGGCAGAACACCACTCCCCATGTGTTTCATCAAGCTAGCACGGCAGCCCCACTTTTGCATGGAAGTCTAATAGCTAGCGTTGTAACTCGAAGAAACAACAGTGTAGAGAAACGGTGCCTTAGCTACCGTCGACCTCTCTGTGGGCGAAGCAGTTTAGGGTAAACTGTGGCTGAGAGCCTGGGGACGGTTTCAATATCGTAATATCAGGGAGAGACAGGCCGGTACAGAAGGCAGCTCTCAATTCACATCATGGTTATGCGGATAGTACCGTTGCCCAGGGTGTGTGTGCCGGTTTAAACACAGCCACCTAATTCAAAGGAAAAATTCCCTTGAGAGCCTGTGCTGCAGGTAAAGAGCTGCTCCTGTGGGTGGAAGCATTTTGTTGTGTGTGTGCGTGAGAGCACGGCAAGGGAGTCCAAAGCTTTTTGCGAGTGAGACTCAGGCCCCAGCGAAAGGCAGAACACGACTCCCCATGTGTTTCATCAAGCTAGCACGGCAGCCCCACTTTTGCATGGAAGGCTAATAGCTAGCGTTCTAACTCGAAGAAACGACACTGCAGAGAAACCGTGCTTTAGCTACCGTCGACCTCTCTGTGGGGAAAGCAGTTTAAGGTGTACAGTGGGTGAGAGCCTGGGGACGGTTTCCATTTCGTAATATCGGGGTAGAGACAGGCCGGTACAGAAGGCAGCTCTCAACTCACTACATGGTTATGGGGCTAGTTCCGTTGCCCATGTTGTGTGTGCAGGCTTAAACACAGCCACCTAACTCGAAGGAAAACTCGGTAGAGAGCCTGTGCTGCAGGTAAAACAGCTGCTCCTGAGTGTGGAGGCATTTTGTTGTGTGCGTGCGTGAGAGCACTGCAAGGGAGTCCAAAGCTTTTTGCGAGTGAGACTCAGGCCCCAGCGAAAGGCAGAACACGACTCCCCATGTGTTTCATCACGCTAGCACGGCAGCCGCACTTTTGCATGGAAGTCTAATAGCTAGCGTTCTAACTGGAAGAAAACACTGTAGAGAGACTGTGCTTTAGCTACCGTCGACCTCTAGACGGAGGAAGCATTCCACGGAGTACCGTGGCTGAGAGCCTGGGGAACGGGTTCCATACGTGAAAACAAGGGAGAAATAGGTCCTGGCAGAAGGCACCTCTGGACTCAGCTCTTGCTACCTGAAGCTAACACTACTGCTCCATGTGTGCTTGGAATGCTATGTGCTCGACACTGACTGGGAATAAACAAGCCTGTAAAGAATCCCAGCTGCAGCTCATTCGCCTACCAGGCTACTAACACCAAGAATCAATGCTGTAGCGTTACTGCGCTTTAGCTAACATTGCCGTTCCTGAAGCCGCAGGAGTTGTATAGTGCTCGTGTATGAGAGACCGGGGAAAGGGTCCCATACGTGAAATGGAGTGAGAAACAGGCCGGTGCGGAAGGCAGCTCTCAACTCACCTCTTGTTTATGAGGCTAGGACCCTTGCCCCGGGTGTGCCTGCAGGCCATAAGCCAACCACCTAACTCAAAGGAACAACTCTGTAGGGAATTCCTGCTTCGCCTAAAATAGCCATGCCTCAGGGTGGATGCATTGTGTGGTGTGCATGCGTGAGTGCACAGCAAGTGAGTCCAAAACCATTTTCCCTGTGAGACCCAGGCCCCGGAAGAAGCCAGAACACGACTCCCGACTTGCTCCATGAAACTAGTACTGCGGCCCCACTTTTGAATTGAAGTCTAATGGCTAGCTTTCTAACTCGAAGAAACAACACTGTAGAGAAACCGTGCTTTAGCTACCGTCGACCTCTCTGTGGGCGAAGCACTTTAGGGTAAACTGTGGCTGAGAGCCTGGGGACGGTTTCAATATCGTAATATCAGAGAGAGACAGGCCGGTACAGAAGGCAGCTCTCAACTCACATCATGGTTATGCGGATAGTACCATTGCCCAGGGTGTGTGTGCCGGCTTAAACACAGCCACCTAATTCAAAGGAAAAACTCCCTTGAGAGCCTGTGCTGCAGGTAAAACAGCTGCTCCTGTGGGTGGAAGCATTTTGTTGTGTGCGTGCGTGAGAGCACGGCAAGGGAGTCCAAAGCTTTTTGCGAGTGACACTCAGGCCCGAGCGAAAGGCAGAACACGTCTCCCCATGTGATTCATCAAACTAGCACGGCAGCCCCACTTTGGCATGGAAGGCCAATAGCTAGCGTTCTAACTCGAAGAAACAACACTGTAGAGAAACCGTGATTTAGCTACCGTCGACCTCTCTGTGGGTGAAGTAGTTGAGGGTGTACTGTGGCTGAGAGCCTGGGGACGGTTTCCATTTCGTAATATCGGGGGAGAGACAGGCCGGTACAGAAGGCAGCTCTCAACTCACATCATGGTTATGGGGCTAGTACCGTTGCCCAGGCTGTGTGTGCCAGTTTAAACACAGCCACCTAACTCAAAGGAAAAACTCGGTTGAGAGCCTGTGCTGCAGGTAAAACAGCTGCTCCTGAGGGTGGCAGCATTTTGTTGTGTGCGTGCGTGAGAGCACTGCAAGGGAGTCCAAAGCTTTTTGCAAGTGAGACTCAGGCCCCAGCGAAAGGCAGAACACGACTCCCCATGTGTTTCAACACGCAGGCACGGCAGCCCCACTTTTGCATGGAAGTCTAATAGCTAGCGTTCTAACTCGAAGAAAAAACACTGTAGAGAAACGGTGCCTTAGCTACCATCGACCTCTCTGTGGGCGAAGCACTTTAGGGTAAACTGTGGCTGAGAGCCCGTGGACGGTTTCAATATCGTAATATCAGAGAGAGACAGGCCGGTACAGAAGGCAGCTCTCAACTCACATCATGGTTATGCGGATAGTACCGTTGCCCAGGGTGTGTGTGCCGGCTTAAACACAGCCACCTAATTCAAAGGAAAAACTCCCTTGAGAGCCTGTGCTGCAGGTGAAACAGCTGCTCCTGTGGGTGAAAGCATTTTGTTGTGTGCGTGCGTGAGAGCACTGCAAGGGAGTCCAAAGCTTTTTGCGAGTGAGACTCAGGCCCCAGCGAAAGGCAGAACACGACTCCCCATGTGTTTCATCAAGCTAGCACGGCAGCCCCACTTTTGCATGGAAGGCTAATAGCTAGGTTCTAACTCGAAGAAACAACACTGTAGAGAAACCGTGCTTTAGCTACCGTCGACCTCTCTGTGGGCGAAGAAGTTTAGGGTGTACTGTGGCTGAGAGCCTGGGGACGGTTTCAATATCGTAATATCGGGGGAGAGACAGGCCAGTACAGAAGGCAGCTCTCAACTCACATCATCGTTATGGGGCTAGTACCGTTGCCCTGGGTGTGTGTGCAGGCTTAAAGACAGCCACCTAACTCAAAGGAAAAACACGGTAGAGAATCCGTGCTTCAGCTAAAACAGCCGCTCCTGAGGGTGGAAGCATTTGGTTGTGTGCGTGCGTGAGAGGACTGCAAGGGAGTCCAAAGTTTCTGCGAGTGAGACTCAGGCCCCAGCAAAAGGCAGAACACGACTCCCCGTGTGTTTCCTTTAGCTAGCACTGCGGCCCTACTTTTGCATGGAAGTCTAATCGCTAGCGTTCTTCCTGGAAGAAACAACACGGTAGAGAAACCGTGCTTTAGCTACCATCCACCTCTCTGAGGGAGGAAGCACTTTCCAGGCTACCGTGGGTGAGAGCCTGAGGAACGGGTTCCTTACGTGAAACCGAGGGAGAAGGAGTCCGGGCCAGAAGGCTCCTCTCGACTCAGCTCTTGTTACCTGAAGCTAACACTTCGGCTCCATGTGTGCATAGGAATGCTAAGGGCTCCGCACTGATTTGGCAGAAAGAAGCCGGTCAAGAACCCCAGCTTCAGCTCATTCGCCTCTCCACAGGGTGGCAGCATTTTCAAGTCTGCTCGAGTGCAAACCTGGGGAAGGAGTCCCAGCAGAATTCGGAGGGAGAAATAAGCATGGGCAGAAGACACCTATCGACTCAACTCTTGTTTCGGGAAACTAGATCGGCTCTCCCGTGTGTGCGTGGAGTCCTCAGTGCCATCCACGTAACGCAAAGGAACAAAACTGTAGAGAACCCGTGCCTCAGCAAAGATCGCCCTTCCTGAGCGGGAACTTCATGTATTGTGTGTTTTTGTGAAAGCATGAGAAATGGAACCTACACGTAACTCGGAGTGAGAAGCAGGCCTGGAAGGAAGGCTGCTGTCGACTCACCTCTTGTTTGAGGAGATTAGCACTGCTGCACCCTGTGTGCCTGGATGCCTAGTTACCAGGCTACTAACACCAAGAATCAATCCTATAGAGTGACTGTGCTTCAGTTAACATTGCCGTTCCTGAAGCAGGAGGAATTTGACACTGCTCGTGTACGAGACACCGGGGAAAGGGTCCCATACGTGAAATGGAGTGAGAAACAGGCCGGTGCGGAAGGCAGCTCTCAAGTCACCTCTGGTTTATGAGGCTAGTACCCTTGCCCCGGGGGTGCCTGCAGGCCTAAAGCCAACCACCTAACTCAAAGGAACAACTCTGTAGGGAATTTCTGCTTCGGCTAAAAGAGCCATGCCTCAGGGTGGACGCATTTTGCTGTGTGCATGCGTGAGCGCACTGCAGGTGAGCCCAAAACCATTTTCCTTGTGAGACCCAGGCCCCGGAAGAAGCCAGAACACGACTCCCCACTTGCTCCATGAAGCTAGAACTGCGGTCCCAATTTTGCTTGGAAGTCTAATAGATAGCTTTCTAACTCGGAGAAACAACACTGTAGAGAAACCGTGCTTTAGCTACTGTCGACCTCTCTGTGGGCGAAGCAGTTTAGGGTGTACTGTGGCTGAGAGCCTGGGGACGGTTTCCATTTCGTAATATCGGGGGAGAGAAAGGCCGGTACATAATGCAGCTCTGAACTCACTACATGGTTATGGGGAAAGTTCCGTTCCCCCGTGGGAGTGTGCAGGCTTAAACACAGCCACCTTACTCGACGGAAAAACTCGGTTGAGAGCCTGTGCTGCAGGTAAAACAGCTGCTCCTGAGTGTGGAAGCATTTTGTTGTGTGCGTGCGTGAGAGCACTGCAAGGGAGTCCAAAGCTTTTTGCGAGTGAGACTCAGGCCCCAGCGAAAGGCAGAACACCACTCCCCATGTGTTTCATCAAGCTAGCACGGCAGCCCCACTTTTGCATGGAAGTCTAATAGCTAGCGTTGTAACTCGAAGAAACAACAGTGTAGAGAAACGGTGCCTTAGCTACCGTCGACCTCTCTGTGGGCGAAGCAGTTTAGGGTAAACTGTGGCTGAGAGCCTGGGGACGGTTTCAATATCGTAATATCAGGGAGAGACAGGCCGGTACAGAAGGCAGCTCTCAATTCACATCATGGTTATGCGCATAGTACTGTTGCCCAGGGTGTGTGTGCCGGTTTAAACACAGCCACCTAATTCAAAGGAAAAATTCCCTTGAGAGCCTGTGCTGCAGGTAAAAGAGCTGCTCCTGTGGGTGGAAGCATTTTGTTGTGTGTGTGCGTGAGAGCACGGCAAGGGAGTCCAAAGCTTTTTGCGAGTGAGACTCAGGCCCCAGCGAAAGGCAGAACACGACTCCCCATGTGTTTCATCAAGCTAGCACGGCAGACCCACTTTTGCATGGAAGGCTAATAGCTAGCGTTCTAACTCGAAGAAACGACACTGCAGAGAAACCGTGCTTTAGCTACCGTCGACCTCTCTGTGGGGGAAGCAGTTTAAGGTGTACAGTGGGTGAGAGCCTGGGGACGGTTTCCATTTCGTAATATCGGGGGAGAGACAGGCCGGTACAGAAGGCAGCTCTCAACTCACTACATGGTTATGGGGCTAGTTCCGTTGCCCATGTTGTGTGTGCAGGCTTAAACACAGCCACCTAACTCGAAGGAAAAACTCGGTAGAGAGCCTGTGCTGCAGGTAAAACAGCTGCTCCTGAGTGTGGAGGCATTTTGTTGTGTGCGTGCGTGAGAGCACTGCAAGGGAGTCCAAAGCTTTTTGCGAGTGAGACTCAGGCCCCAGCGAAAGGCAGAACACGACTCCCCATGTGTTTCATCACGCTAGCACGGCAGCCGCACTTTTGCGTGGAAGTCTAATAGCTAGCGTTCTAACTGGAAGAAAACACTGTAGAGAGACCGTGCTTTAGCTACCGTCGACCTCTAGACGGAGGAAGCATTCCACGGAGTACCGTGGCTGAGAGCCTGGGGAACGGGTTCCATACGTGAAAACAAGGGAGAAATAGGTCCTGGCAGAAGGCACCTCTGGACTCAGCTCTTGCTACCTGAAGCTAACACTACTGCTCCATGTGTGCTTGGAATGCTATGTGCTCGACACTGATTGGGAATAAACAAGCCTGTAAAGAATCCCAGCTGCAGCTCATTCGCCTACCAGGCTACTAACACCAAGAATCAATGCTGTAGCGTTACTGCGCTTTAGCTAACATTGCCGTTCCTGAAGCCGCAGGAGTTGTATAGTGCTCGTGTATGAGAGACCGGGGAAAGGGTCCCATACGTGAAATGGAGTGAGAAACAGGCCGGTGCGGAAGGCAGCTCTCAACTCACCTCTTGTTTATGAGGCTAGGACCCTTGCCCCGGGTGTGCCTGCAGGCCATAAGCCAACCACCTAACTCAAAGGAACAACTCTGTAGGGAATTCCTGCTTCGCCTAAAATAGCCATGCCTCAGGGTGGATGCATTGTGTGGTGTGCATGCGTGAGTGCACAGCAAGTGAGTCCAAAACCATTTTCCCTGTGAGACCCAGGCCCCGGAAGAAGCCAGAACACGACTCCCGACTTGCTCCATGAAACTAGTACTGCGGCCCCACTTTTGAATTGAAGTCTAATGGCTAGCTTTCTAACTCGAAGAAACAACACTGTAGAGAAACCGTGCTTTAGCTACCGTCGACCTCTCTGTGGGCGAAGCACTTTAGGGTAAACTGTGGCTGAGAGCCTGGGGACGGTTTCAATATCGTAATATCAGAGAGAGACAGGCCGGTACAGAAGGCAGCTCTCAACTCACATCATGGTTATGCGGATAGTACCATTGCCCAGGGTGTGTGTGCCGGCTTAAACACAGCCACCTAATTCAAAGGAAAAACTCCCTTGAGAGCCTGTGCTGCAGGTAAAACAGCTGCTCCTGTGGGTGGAAGCATTTTGTTGTGTGCGTGCGTGAGAGCACGGCAAGGGAGTCCAAAGCTTTTTGCGAGTGACACTCAGGCCCGAGCGAAAGGCAGAACACGTCTCCCCATGTGATTCATCAAACTAGCACGGCAGCCCCACTTTGGCATGGAAGGCCAATAGCTAGCGTTCTAACTCGAAGAAACAACACTGTAGAGAAACCGTGATTTAGCTACCGTCGACCTCTCTGTGGGTGAAGTAGTTGAGGGTGTACTGTGGCTGAGAGCCTGGGGACGGTTTCCATTTCGTAATATCGGGGGAGAGACAGGCCGGTACAGAAGGCAGCTCTCAACTCACATCATGGTTATGGGGCTAGTACCGTTGCCCAGGCTGTGTGTGCCAGTTTAAACACAGCCACCTAACTCAAAGGAAAAACTCGGTTGAGAGCCTGTGCTGCAGGTAAAACAGCTGCTCCTGAGGGTGGCAGCATTTTGTTGTGTGCGTGCGTGAGAGCACTGCAAGGGAGTCCAAAGCTTTTTGCAAGTGAGACTCAGGCCCCAGCGAAAGGCAGAACACGACTCCCCATGTGTTTCAACACGCAGGCACGGCAGCCCCACTTTTGCATGGAAGTCTAATAGCTAGCGTTCTAACTCGAAGAAACAACACTGTAGAGAAACGGTGCCTTAGCTACCATCGACCTCTCTGTGGGCGAAGCACTTTAGGGTA
The DNA here is from genome assembly GCF_964656455.1 of Halichoerus grypus. Classification (NCBI taxonomy): domain Eukaryota; kingdom Metazoa; phylum Chordata; class Mammalia; order Carnivora; family Phocidae; genus Halichoerus; species Halichoerus grypus. The sequence continues at coordinate 79,546,448 of NC_135727.1, read as the reverse complement.
AACTGTGGCTGAGAGCCCGTGGACGGTTTCAATATCGTAATATCAGAGAGAGACAGGCCGGTACAGAAGGCAGCTCTCAACTCACATCATGGTTATGCGGATAGTACCGTTGCCCAGGGTGTGTGTGCCGGCTTAAACACAGCCACCTAATTCAAAGGAAAAACTCCCTTGAGAGCCTGTGCTGCAGGTGAAACAGCTGCTCCTGTGGGTGAAAGCATTTTGTTGTGTGCGTGCGTGAGAGCACTGCAAGGGAGTCCAAAGCTTTTTGCGAGTGAGACTCAGGCCCCAGCGAAAGGCAGAACACGACTCCCCATGTGTTTCATCAAGCTAGCACGGCAGCCCCACTTTTGCATGGAAGGCTAATAGCTAGGTTCTAACTCGAAGAAACAACACTGTAGAGAAACCGTGCTTTAGCTACCGTCGACCTCTCTGTGGGCGAAGAAGTTTAGGGTGTACTGTGGCTGAGAGCCTGGGGACGGTTTCAATATCGTAATATCGGGGGAGAGACAGGCCAGTACAGAAGGCAGCTCTCAACTCACATCATCGTTATGGGGCTAGTACCGTTGCCCTGGGTGTGTGTGCAGGCTTAAAGACAGCCACCTAACTCAAAGGAAAAACACGGTAGAGAATCCGTGCTTCAGCTAAAACAGCCGCTCCTGAGGGTGGAAGCATTTGGTTGTGTGCGTGCGTGAGAGGACTGCAAGGGAGTCCAAAGTTTCTGCGAGTGAGACTCAGGCCCCAGCAAAAGGCAGAACACGACTCCCCGTGTGTTTCCTTTAGCTAGCACTGCGGCCCTACTTTTGCATGGAAGTCTAATCGCTAGCGTTCTTCCTGGAAGAAACAACACGGTAGAGAAACCGTGCTTTAGCTACCATCCACCTCTCTGAGGGAGGAAGCACTTTCCAGGCTACCGTGGGTGAGAGCCTGAGGAACGGGTTCCTTACGTGAAACCGAGGGAGAAGGAGTCCGGGCCAGAAGGCTCCTCTCGACTCAGCTCTTGTTACCTGAAGCTAACACTTCGGCTCCATGTGTGCATAGGAATGCTAAGGGCTCCGCACTGATTTGGCAGAAAGAAGCCGGTCAAGAACCCCAGCTTCAGCTCATTCGCCTCTCCACAGGGTGGCAGCATTTTCAAGTCTGCTCGAGTGCAAACCTGGGGAAGGAGTCCCAGCAGAATTCGGAGGGAGAAATAAGCATGGGCAGAAGACACCTATCGACTCAACTCTTGTTTCGGGAAACTAGATCGGCTCTCCCGTGTGTGCGTGGAGTCCTCAGTGCCATCCACGTAACGCAAAGGAACAAAACTGTAGAGAACCCGTGCCTCAGCAAAGATCGCCCTTCCTGAGCGGGAACTTCATGTATTGTGTGTTTTTGTGAAAGCATGAGAAATGGAACCTACACGTAACTCGGAGTGAGAAGCAGGCCTGGAAGGAAGGCTGCTGTCGACTCACCTCTTGTTTGAGGAGATTAGCACTGCTGCACCCTGTGTGCCTGGATGCCTAGTTACCAGGCTACTAACACCAAGAATCAATCCTATAGAGTGACTGTGCTTCAGTTAACATTGCCGTTCCTGAAGCAGGAGGAATTTGACACTGCTCGTGTACGAGACACCGGGGAAAGGGTCCCATACGTGAAATGGAGTGAGAAACAGGCCGGTGCGGAAGGCAGCTCTCAAGTCACCTCTGGTTTATGAGGCTAGTACCCTTGCCCCGGGGGTGCCTGCAGGCCTAAAGCCAACCACCTAACTCAAAGGAACAACTCTGTAGGGAATTTCTGCTTCGGCTAAAAGAGCCATGCCTCAGGGTGGACGCATTTTGCTGTGTGCATGCGTGAGCGCACTGCAGGTGAGCCCAAAACCATTTTCCTTGTGAGACCCAGGCCCCGGAAGAAGCCAGAACACGACTCCCCACTTGCTCCATGAAGCTAGAACTGCGGTCCCAATTTTGCTTGGAAGTCTAATAGATAGCTTTCTAACTCGGAGAAACAACACTGTAGAGAAACCGTGCTTTAGCTACTGTCGACCTCTCTGTGGGCGAAGCAGTTTAGGGTGTACTGTGGCTGAGAGCCTGGGGACGGTTTCCATTTCGTAATATCGGGGGAGAGAAAGGCCGGTACATAATGCAGCTCTGAACTCACTACATGGTTATGGGGAAAGTTCCGTTCCCCCGTGGGAGTGTGCAGGCTTAAACACAGCCACCTTACTCGACGGAAAAACTCGGTTGAGAGCCTGTGCTGCAGGTAAAACAGCTGCTCCTGAGTGTGGAAGCATTTTGTTGTGTGCGTGCGTGAGAGCACTGCAAGGGAGTCCAAAGCTTTTTGCGAGTGAGACTCAGGCCCCAGCGAAAGGCAGAACACCACTCCCCATGTGTTTCATCAAGCTAGCACGGCAGCCCCACTTTTGCATGGAAGTCTAATAGCTAGCGTTGTAACTCGAAGAAACAACAGTGTAGAGAAACGGTGCCTTAGCTACCGTCGACCTCTCTGTGGGCGAAGCAGTTTAGGGTAAACTGTGGCTGAGAGCCTGGGGACGGTTTCAATATCGTAATATCAGGGAGAGACAGGCCGGTACAGAAGGCAGCTCTCAATTCACATCATGGTTATGCGGATAGTACTGTTGCCCAGGGTGTGTGTGCCGGTTTAAACACAGCCACCTAATTCAAAGGAAAAATTCCCTTGAGAGCCTGTGCTGCAGGTAAAAGAGCTGCTCCTGTGGGTGGAAGCATTTTGTTGTGTGTGTGCGTGAGAGCACGGCAAGGGAGTCCAAAGCTTTTTGCGAGTGAGACTCAGGCCCCAGCGAAAGGCAGAACACGACTCCCCATGTGTTTCATCAAGCTAGCACGGCAGACCCACTTTTGCATGGAAGGCTAATAGCTAGCGTTCTAACTCGAAGAAACGACACTGCAGAGAAACCGTGCTTTAGCTACCGTCGACCTCTCTGTGGGGGAAGCAGTTTAAGGTGTACAGTGGGTGAGAGCCTGGGGACGGTTTCCATTTCGTAATATCGGGGGAGAGACAGGCCGGTACAGAAGGCAGCTCTCAACTCACTACATGGTTATGGGGCTAGTTCCGTTGCCCATGTTGTGTGTGCAGGCTTAAACACAGCCACCTAACTCGAAGGAAAAACTCGGTAGAGAGCCTGTGCTGCAGGTAAAACAGCTGCTCCTGAGTGTGGAGGCATTTTGTTGTGTGCGTGCGTGAGAGCACTGCAAGGGAGTCCAAAGCTTTTTGCGAGTGAGACTCAGGCCCCAGCGAAAGGCAGAACACGACTCCCCATGTGTTTCATCACGCTAGCACGGCAGCCGCACTTTTGCGTGGAAGTCTAATAGCTAGCGTTCTAACTGGAAGAAAACACTGTAGAGAGACCGTGCTTTAGCTACCGTCGACCTCTAGACGGAGGAAGCATTCCACGGAGTACCGTGGCTGAGAGCCTGGGGAACGGGTTCCATACGTGAAAACAAGGGAGAAATAGGTCCTGGCAGAAGGCACCTCTGGACTCAGCTCTTGCTACCTGAAGCTAACACTACTGCTCCATGTGTGCTTGGAATGCTATGTGCTCGACACTGATTGGGAATAAACAAGCCTGTAAAGAATCCCAGCTGCAGCTCATTCGCCTACCAGGCTACTAACACCAAGAATCAATGCTGTAGCGTTACTGCGCTTTAGCTAACATTGCCGTTCCTGAAGCCGCAGGAGTTGTATAGTGCTCGTGTATGAGAGACCGGGGAAAGGGTCCCATACGTGAAATGGAGTGAGAAACAGGCCGGTGCGGAAGGCAGCTCTCAACTTACCTCTTCTTTATGAGGCTAGGACCCTTGCCCCGGGTGTGCCTGCAGGCCATAAGCCAACCACCTAACTCAAAGGAACAACTCTGTAGGGAATTCCTGCTTCACCTAAAATAGCCATGCCTCAGGGTGGATGCATTGTGTGGTGTGCATGCGTGAGTGCACAGCAAGTGAGTCCAAAACCATTTTCCCTGTGAGACCCAGGCCCCGGAAGAAGCCAGAACACGACTCCCCACTTGCTCCATGAAACTAGTACTGCGACCCCACTTTTGAATTGAAGTCTAATGGCTAGCTTTCTAACTCGAAGAAACAACACTGTAGGGAAACCGTGCTTTAGCTACCGTCGACCTCTCTGTGGGCGAAGAAGTTTAGGGTGTACTGTGGCTGAGAGCCTGGGGACGGTTTCCATATCGTAATATCGGGGGAGAGACAGGCCGGTACAGAAGGCAGCTCTCAACTCACATCATGGTTATGGGGCTAGTACCGTTGCCCAGGCTGTGTGTGACAGCTTAAACACAGCCACCTAACTCGAAGGAAAAACTCGGTTGAGAGCCTGTGCTGCAGGTAAAACAGCTGCTCCTGAGGGTGGCAGCATTTTGTTGTGTGCGTGCGTGAGAGCACTGCAAGGGAGTCCAAAGCTTTTTGCGAGTGAGACTCAGGCCCCAGCGAAAGGCAGAACACGACTCCCCATGTGTTTCAACACGCTAGCACGGCAGCCCCACTTTTGCATGGAAGTCTAATAGCTAGCGTTCTAACTCGAAGAAACAACACTGGAGAGAAATGGTGCCTTAGCTACCGTCGACCTCTCTGTGGGCGAAGCACTTTAGGGTAAACTGTGGCTGAGAGCCTGGGGACGGTTTCAATATCGTAATATCAGAGAGAGACAGGCCGGTACAGAAGGCAGCTCTCAACTCACATCATGGTTATGCGGATAGTACCATTGCCCAGGGTGTGTGTGCCGGCTTAAACACAGCCACCTAATTCAAAGGAAAAACTCCCTTGAGAGCCTGTGCTGCAGGTAAAACAGCTGCTCCTGTGGGTGGAAGCATTTTGTTGTGTGCGTGCGTGAGAGCACGGCAAGGGAGTCCAAAGCTTTTTGCGAGTGACACTCAGGCCCGAGCGAAAGGCAGAACACGTCTCCCCATGTGATTCATCAAACTAGCACGGCAGCCCCACTTTGGCATGGAAGGCCAATAGCTAGCGTTCTAACTCGAAGAAACAACACTGTAGAGAAACCGTGCTTTAGCTACCGTCGACCTCTCTGTGGGTGAAGTAGTTGAGGGTGTACTGTGGCTGAGAGCCTGGGGACGGTTTCCATTTCGTAATATCGGGGGAGAGACAGGCCGGTACAGAAGGCAGCTCTCAACTCACATCATGGTTATGGGGCTAGTACCGTTGCCCAGGCTGTGTGTGCCAGCTTAAACACAGCCACCTAACTCAAAGGAAAAACTCGGTTGAGAGCCTGTGCTGCAGGTAAAACAGCTGCTCCTGAGGGTGGCAGCATTTTGTTGTGTGCGTGCGTGAGAGCACTGCAAGGGAGTCCAAAGCTTTTTGCGAGTGAGACTCAGGCCCCAGCGAAAGGCAGAACACGACTCCCCATGTGTTTCATCAAGCTAGCACGGCAGCCCCACTTTTGCATGGAAGGCTAATAGCTAGGTTCTAACTCGAAGAAACAACACTGTAGAGAAACCGTGCTTTAGCTACCGTCGACCTCTCTGTGGGCGAAGAAGTTTAGGGTGTACTGTGGCTGAGAGCCTGGGGACGGTTTCAATATCGTAATATCGGGGGAGAGACAGGCCAGTACAGAAGGCAGCTCTCAACTCACATCATCGTTATGGGGCTAGTACCGTTGCCCTGGGTGTGTGTGCAGGCTTAAAGACAGCCACCTAACTCAAAGGAAAAACACGGTAGAGAATCCGTGCTTCAGCTAAAACAGCCGCTCCTGAGGGTGGAAGCATTTGGTTGTGTGCGTGCGTGAGAGGACTGCAAGGGAGTCCAAAGTTTCTGCGAGTGAGACTCAGGCCCCAGCAAAAGGCAGAACACGACTCCCCGTGTGTTTCCTTTAGCTAGCACTGCGGCCCTACTTTTGCATGGAAGTCTAATCGCTAGCGTTCTTCCTGGAAGAAACAACACGGTAGAGAAACCGTGCTTTAGCTACCATCCACCTCTCTGAGGGAGGAAGCACTTTCCAGGCTACCGTGGGTGAGAGCCTGAGGAACGGGTTCCTTACGTGAAACCGAGGGAGAAGGAGTCCGGGCCAGAAGGCTCCTCTCGACTCAGCTCTTGTTACCTGAAGCTAACACTTCGGCTCCATGTGTGCATAGGAATGCTAAGGGCTCCGCACTGATTTGGCAGAAAGAAGCCGGTCAAGAACCCCAGCTTCAGCTCATTCGCCTCTCCACAGGGTGGCAGCATTTTCAAGTCTGCTCGAGTGCAAACCTGGGGAAGGAGTCCCAGCAGAATTCGGAGGGAGAAATAAGCATGGGCAGAAGACACCTATCGACTCAACTCTTGTTTCGGGAAACTAGATCGGCTCTCCCGTGTGTGCGTGGAGTCCTCAGTGCCATCCACGTAACGCAAAGGAACAAAACTGTAGAGAACCCGTGCCTCAGCAAAGATCGCCCTTCCTGAGCGGGAACTTCATGTATTGTGTGTTTTTGTGAAAGCATGAGAAATGGAACCTACACGTAACTCGGAGTGAGAAGCAGGCCTGGAAGGAAGGCTGCTGTCGACTCACCTCTTGTTTGAGGAGATTAGCACTGCTGCACCCTGTGTGCCTGGATGCCTAGTTACCAGGCTACTAACACCAAGAATCAATCCTATAGAGTGACTGCGCTTCAGTTAACATTGCCGTTCCTGAAGCAGGAGGAATTTGACACTGCTCGTGTACGAGACACCGGGGAAAGGGTCCCATACGTGAAATGGAGTGAGAAACAGGCCGGTGCGGAAGGCAGCTCTCAAGTCACCTCTGGTTTATGAGGCTAGTACCCTTGCCCCGGGGGTGCCTGCAGGCCTAAAGCCAACCACCTAACTCAAAGGAACAACTCTGTAGGGAATTTCTGCTTCGGCTAAAAGAGCCATGCCTCAGGGTGGACGCATTTTGCTGTGTGCATGCGTGAGCGCACTGCAGGTGAGCCCAAAACCATTTTCCTTGTGAGACCCAGGCCCCGGAAGAAGCCAGAACACGACTCCCCACTTGCTCCATGAAGCTAGAACTGCGGTCCCAATTTTGCTTGGAAGTCTAATAGATAGCTTTCTAACTCGGAGAAACAACACTGTAGAGAAACCGTGCTTTAGCTACTGTCGACCTCTCTGTGGGCGAAGCAGTTTAGGGTGTACTGTGGCTGAGAGCCTGGGGACGGTTTCCATTTCGTAATATCGGGGGAGAGAAAGGCCGGTACATAATGCAGCTCTGAACTCACTACATGGTTATGGGGAAAGTTCCGTTCCCCCGTGGGAGTGTGCAGGCTTAAACACAGCCACCTTACTCGACGGAAAAACTCGGTTGAGAGCCTGTGCTGCAGGTAAAACAGCTGCTCCTGAGTGTGGAAGCATTTTGTTGTGTGCGTGCGTGAGAGCACTGCAAGGGAGTCCAAAGCTTTTTGCGAGTGAGACTCAGGCCCCAGCGAAAGGCAGAACACCACTCCCCATGTGTTTCATCAAGCTAGCACGGCAGCCCCACTTTTGCATGGAAGTCTAATAGCTAGCGTTGTAACTCGAAGAAACAACAGTGTAGAGAAACGGTGCCTTAGCTACCGTCGACCTCTCTGTGGGCGAAGCAGTTTAGGGTAAACTGTGGCTGAGAGCCTGGGGACGGTTTCAATATCGTAATATCAGGGAGAGACAGGCGGGTACAGAAGGCAGCTCTCAACTCACATCATGGTTATGCGGATAGTACCGTTGCCCAGGGTGTGTGTGCCGGCTTAAACACAGCCACCTAATTCAAAGGAAAAACTCCCTTGAGAGCCTGTGCTGCAGGTAAAACAGCTGCTCCTGTGGGTGGAAGCATTTTGTTGTGTGCGTGCGTGAGAGCACGGCAAGGGAGTCCAAAGCTTTTTGCGAGTGACACTCAGGCCCGAGCGAAAGGCAGAACACGTCTCCCCATGTGATTCATCAAACTAGCACGGCAGCCCCACTTTGGCATGGAAGGCCAATAGCTAGCGTTCTAACTCGAAGAAACAACACTGTAGAGAAACCGTGCTTTAGCTACCGTCGACCTCTCTGTGGGTGAAGTAGTTGAGGGTGTACTGTGGCTGAGGGCCTGGGGACGGTTTCCATTTCGTAATATCGGGGGAGAGACAGGCCGGTACAGAAGGCACCTCTCAACTCACATCATGGTTATGGGGCTAGTTCCGTTGCCCAGGGTGTGTTTGCAGGCTTAAAGACAGCCACCTAACTCAAAGGAAAAACACGGTACAGAATCCGTGCTTCAGCTAAAACAGCCCCTCCTGAGGGTGGAAGCATTGGGTTGTGTGCGTCCGTGAGAGCACTGCAAGGGAGTCCAAAGCTTTTTGCGAGTGAGACTCAGGCCCCAGCGAAAGGCAGAACACCACTCCCCATGTGTTTCATCAAGCTAGCACGGCAGCCCCACTTTTGCATGGAAGTCCAATAGCTGGCGTTCTAACTCGAAGAAACAACACTGGAGAGAAACCGTGCCTTAGCTACCGTCGATCTCTCTGTGGGCGAAGCAGTTTAGGGTAAACTGTGGCTGAGAGCCTGGGGACGGTTTCAGTATCGTAATATCAGGGAGAGACAGGCCAGTACAGAAGGCAGCTCTCAACTCACATCATGGTTATGCGGATAGTACCGTTGCCCAGGGTGTGTGTGCCGGCTTAGACACGGCCACCTAATTCAAAGGAAAAACTCCCTTGAGAGCCTGTGCTGCAGGTGAAACAGCTGCTCCTGTGGGTGGAAGCATTTTGTTGTGTGCGTGCGTGAGAGCACGGCAAGGGAGTCCAAAGCTTTTTGCGAGTGACACTCAGGCCCGAGCGAAAGGCAGAACACGTCTCCCCATGTGATTCATCAAACTAGCACGGCAGCCCCACTTTGGCATGGAAGGCCAATAGCTAGCGTTCTAACTCGAAGAAACAACACTGTAGAGAAACCGTGATTTAGCTACCGTCGACCTCTCTGTGGGTGAAGTAGTTGAGGGTGTACTGTGGCTGAGAGCCAGGGGACGGTTTCCATTTCGTAATATCGGGGGAGAGACAGGCCGGTACAGAAGGCAGCTCTCAACTCACATCATGGTTATGCGGATAGTACCGTTGCCCAGGCTGTGTGTGCCAGCTTAAACACAGCCACCTAACTCAAAGGAAAAACTCAGTTGAGAGCCTGTGCTGCAGGTAAAACAGCTGCTCCTGAGGGTGGCAGCATTTTGTTGTGTGCGTGCGTGAGAGCACTGCAAGGGAGTCCAAAGCTTTTTGCGAGTGAGACTCAGGCCCCAGCGAAAGGCAGAACACGACTCCCCATGTGTTTCATCAAGCTAGCACGGCAGCCCCACTTTTGCATGGAAGGCTAATAGCTAGGTTCTAACTCGAAGAAACAACACTGTAGAGAAACCGTGCTTTAGCTACCGTCGACCTCTCTGTGGGCGAAGAAGTTTAGGGTGTACTGTGGCTGAGAGCCTGGGGACGGTTTCAATATCGTAATATCGGGGGAGAGACAGGCCAGTACAGAAGGCAGCTCTCAACTCACATCATCGTTATGGGGCTAGTACCGTTGCCCTGGGTGTGTGTGCAGGCTTAAAGACAGCCACCTAACTCAAAGGAAAAACACGGTAGAGAATCCGTGCTTCAGCTAAAACAGCCGCTCCTGAGGGTGGAAGCATTTGGTTGTGTGCGTGCGTGAGAGGACTGCAAGGGAGTCCAAAGTTTCTGCGAGTGAGACTCAGGCCCCAGCAAAAGGCAGAACACGACTCCCCGTGTGTTTCCTTTAGCTAGCACTGCGGCCCTACTTTTGCATGGAAGTCTAATCGCTAGCGTTCTTCCTGGAAGAAACAACACGGTAGAGAAACCGTGCTTTAGCTACCATCCACCTCTCTGAGGGAGGAAGCACTTTCCAGGCTACCGTGGGTGAGAGCCTGAGGAACGGGTTCCTTACGTGAAACCGAGGGAGAAGGAGTCCGGGCCAGAAGGCTCCTCTCGACTCAGCTCTTGTTACCTGAAGCTAACACTTCGGCTCCATGTGTGCATAGGAATGCTAAGGGCTCCGCACTGATTTGGCAGAAAGAAGCCGGTCAAGAACCCCAGCTTCAGCTCATTCGCCTCTCCACAGGGTGGCAGCATTTTCAAGTCTGCTCGAGTGCAAACCTGGGGAAGGAGTCCCAGCAGAATTCGGAGGGAGAAATAAGCATGGGCAGAAGACACCTATCGACTCAACTCTTGTTTCGGGAAACTAGATCGGCTCTCCCGTGTGTGCGTGGAGTCCTCAGTGCCATCCACGTAACGCAAAGGAACAAAACTGTAGAGAACCCGTGCCTCAGCAAAGATCGCCCTTCCTGAGCGGGAACTTCATGTATTGTGTGTTTTTGTGAAAGCATGAGAAATGGAACCTACACGTAACTCGGAGTGAGAAGCAGGCCTGGAAGGAAGGCTGCTGTCGACTCACCTCTTGTTTGAGGAGATTAGCACTGCTGCACCCTGTGTGCCTGGATGCCTAGTTACCAGGCTACTAACACCAAGAATCAATCCTATAGAGTGACTGCGCTTCAGTTAACATTGCCGTTCCTGAAGCAGGAGGAATTTGACACTGCTCGTGTACGAGACACCGGGGAAAGGGTCCCATACGTGAAATGGAGTGAGAAACAGGCCGGTGCGGAAGGCAGCTCTCAAGTCACCTCTGGTTTATGAGGCTAGTACCCTTGCCCCGGGGGTGCCTGCAGGCCTAAAGCCAACCACCTAACTCAAAGGAACAACTCTGTAGGGAATTTCTGCTTCGGCTAAAAGAGCCATGCCTCAGGGTGGACGCATTTTGCTGTGTGCATGCGTGAGCGCACTGCAGGTGAGCCCAAAACCATTTTCCTTGTGAGACCCAGGCCCCGGAAGAAGCCAGAACACGACTCCCCACTTGCTCCATGAAGCTAGAACTGCGGTCCCAATTTTGCTTGGAAGTCTAATAGATAGCTTTCTAACTCGGAGAAACAACACTGTAGAGAAACCGTGCTTTAGCTACTGTCGACCTCTCTGTGGGCGAAGCAGTTTAGGGTGTACTGTGGCTGAGAGCCTGGGGACGGTTTCCATTTCGTAATATCGGGGGAGAGAAAGGCCGGTACATAATGCAGCTCTGAACTCACTACATGGTTATGGGGAAAGTTCCGTTCCCCCGTGGGAGTGTGCAGGCTTAAACACAGCCACCTTACTCGACGGAAAAACTCGGTTGAGAGCCTGTGCTGCAGGTAAAACAGCTGCTCCTGAGTGTGGAAGCATTTTGTTGTGTGCGTGCGTGAGAGCACTGCAAGGGAGTCCAAAGCTTTTTGCGAGTGAGACTCAGGCCCCAGCGAAAGGCAGAACACCACTCCCCATGTGTTTCATCAAGCTAGCACGGCAGCCCCACTTTTGCATGGAAGTCTAATAGCTAGCGTTGTAACTCGAAGAAACAACAGTGTAGAGAAACGGTGCCTTAGCTACCGTCGACCTCTCTGTGGGCGAAGCAGTTTAGGGTAAACTGTGGCTGAGAGCCTGGGGACGGTTTCAATATCGTAATATCAGGGAGAGACAGGCGGGTACAGAAGGCAGCTCTCAACTCACATCATGGTTATGCGGATAGTACCGTTGCCCAGGGTGTGTGTGCCGGTTTAAACACAGCCACCTAATTCAAAGGAAAAACTCCCTTGAGAGCCTGTGCTGCAGGTAAAACAGCTGCTCCTGTGGGTGGAAGCATTTTGTTGTGTGCGTGCGTGAGAGCACGGCAAGGGAGTCCAAAGCTTTTTGCGAGTGACACTCAGGCCCGAGCGAAAGGCAGAACACGTCTCCCCATGTGATTCATCAAACTAGCACGGCAGCCCCATTTTGGCATGGAAGGCCAATAGCTAGCGTTCTAACTCGAAGAAACGACACTGTAGAGAAACCGTGCTTTAGCTACCGTCGACCTCTCTGTGGGTGAAGTAGTTGAGGGTGTACTGTGGCTGAGAGCCTGGGGACGGTTTCCATTTCGTAATATCGGGGGAGAGACAGGTCGGTACAGAAGGCACCTCTCAACTCACTACATGGTTATGGGGCTAGTTCCGTTGCCCAGGGTGTGTTTGCTGGCTTAAAGACAGCCACCTAACTCAAAGGAAAAACACGGTAGAGAATCCGTGCTTCAGCTAAAACAGCCGCTCCTGAGGGTGGAAGCGTTTGGTTGTGTGCGTGCGTGAGAGGACTGCAAGGGAGTCCAAAGTTTCTGCGAGTGAGACTCAGGCCCCAGCAAAAGGCAGAACACGACTCCCCGTGTGTTTCCTTTAGCTAGCACTGCGGCCCTACTTTTGCATGGAAGTCTAATCGCTAGCGTTCTTCCTGGAAGAAACAACACGGTAGAGAAACCGTGCTTTAGCTACCATCCACCTCTCTGAGGGAGGAAGCACTTTCCAGGCTACCGTGGGTGAGAGCCTGAGGAACGGGTTCCTTACGTGAAACCGAGGGAGAAGGAGTCCGGGCCAGAAGGCTCCTCTCGACTCAGCTCTTGTTACCTGAAGCTAACACTTCGGCTCCATGTGTGCATAGGAATGCTAAGGGCTCCGCACTGATTTGGCAGAAAGAAGCCGGTCAAGAACCCCAGCTTCAGCTCATTCGCCTCTCCACAGGGTGGCAGCATTTTCAAGTCTGCTCGAGTGCAAACCTGGGGAAGGAGTCCCAGCAGAATTCGGAGGGAGAAATAAGCATGGGCAGAAGACACCTATCGACTCAACTCTTGTTTCGGGAAACTAGATCGGCTCTCCCGTGTGTGCGTGGAGTCCTCAGTGCCATCCACGTAACGCAAAGGAACAAAACTGTAGAGAACCCGTGCCTCAGCAAAGATCGCCCTTCCTGAGCGGGAACTTCATGTATTGTGTGTTTTTGTGAAAGCATGAGAAATGGAACCTACACGTAACTCGGAGTGAGAAGCAGGCCTGGAAGGAAGGCTGCTGTCGACTCACCTCTTGTTTGAGGAGATTAGCACTGCTGCACCCTGTGTGCCTGGATGCCTAGTTACCAGGCTACTAACACCAAGAATCAATCCTATAGAGTGACTGCGCTTCAGTTAACATTGCCGTTCCTGAAGCAGGAGGAATTTGACACTGCTCGTGTACGAGACACCGGGGAAAGGGTCCCATACGTGAAATGGAGTGAGAAACAGGCCGGTGCGGAAGGCAGCTCTCAAGTCACCTCTGGTTTATGAGGCTAGTACCCTTGCCCCGGGGGTGCCTGCAGGCCTAAAGCCAACCACCTAACTCAAAGGAACAACTCTGTAGGGAATTTCTGCTTCGGCTAAAAGAGCCATGCCTCAGGGTGGACGCATTTTGCTGTGTGCATGCGTGAGCGCACTGCAGGTGAGCCCAAAACCATTTTCCTTGTGAGACCCAGGCCCCGGAAGAAGCCAGAACACGACTCCCCACTTGCTCCATGAAGCTAGAACTGCGGTCCCAATTTTGCTTGGAAGTCTAATAGATAGCTTTCTAACTCGGAGAAACAACACTGTAGAGAAACCGTGCTTTAGCTACTGTCGACCTCTCTGTGGGCGAAGCAGTTTAGGGTGTACTGTGGCTGAGAGCCTGGGGACGGTTTCCATTTCGTAATATCGGGGGAGAGAAAGGCCGGTACATAATGCAGCTCTGAACTCACTACATGGTTATGGGGAAAGTTCCGTTCCCCCGTGGGAGTGTGCAGGCTTAAACACAGCCACCTTACTCGACGGAAAAACTCGGTTGAGAGCCTGTGCTGCAGGTAAAACAGCTGCTCCTGAGTGTGGAAGCATTTTGTTGTGTGCGTGCGTGAGAGCACTGCAAGGGAGTCCAAAGCTTTTTGCGAGTGAGACTCAGGCCCCAGCGAAAGGCAGAACACCACTCCCCATGTGTTTCATCAAGCTAGCACGGCAGCCCCACTTTTGCATGGAAGTCTAATAGCTAGCGTTGTAACTCGAAGAAACAACAGTGTAGAGAAACGGTGCCTTAGCTACCGTCGACCTCTCTGTGGGCGAAGCAGTTTAGGGTAAACTGTGGCTGAGAGCCTGGGGACGGTTTCAATATCGTAATATCAGGGAGAGACAGGCGGGTACAGAAGGCAGCTCTCAACTCACATCATGGTTATGCGGATAGTACCGTTGCCCAGGGTGTGTGTGCCGGTTTAAACACAGCCACCTAATTCAAAGGAAAAACTCCCTTGAGAGCCTGTGCTGCAGGTAAAACAGCTGCTCCTGTGGGTGGAAGCATTTTGTTGTGTGCGTGCGTGAGAGCACGGCAAGGGAGTCCAAAGCTTTTTGCGAGTGACACTCAGGCCCGAGCGAAAGGCAGAACACGTCTCCCCATGTGATTCATCAAACTAGCACGGCAGCCCCATTTTGGCATGGAAGGCCAATAGCTAGCGTTCTAACTCGAAGAAACGACACTGTAGAGAAACCGTGCTTTAGCTACCGTCGACCTCTCTGTGGGTGAAGTAGTTGAGGGTGTACTGTGGCTGAGAGCCTGGGGACGGTTTCCATTTCGTAATATCGGGGGAGAGACAGGTCGGTACAGAAGGCACCTCTCAACTCACTACATGGTTATGGGGCTAGTTCCGTTGCCCAGGGTGTGTTTGCTGGCTTAAAGACAGCCACCTAACTCAAAGGAAAAACACGGTAGAGAATCCGTGCTTCAGCTAAAACAGCCGCTCCTGAGGGTGGAAGCGTTTGGTTGTGTGCGTGCGTGAGAGGACTGCAAGGGAGTCCAAAGTTTCTGCGAGTGAGACTCAGGCCCCAGCAAAAGGCAGAACACGACTCCCCGTGTGTTTCCTTTAGCTAGCACTGCGGCCCTACTTTTGCATGGAAGTCTAATCGCTAGCGTTCTTCCTGGAAGAAACAACACGGTAGAGAAACCGTGCTTTAGCTACCATCCACCTCTCTGAGGGAGGAAGCACTTTCCAGGCTACCGTGGGTGAGAGCCTGAGGAACGGGTTCCTTACGTGAAACCGAGGGAGAAGGAGTCCGGGCCAGAAGGCTCCTCTCGACTCAGCTCTTGTTACCTGAAGCTAACACTTCGGCTCCATGTGTGCATAGGAATGCTAAGGGCTCCGCACTGATTTGGCAGAAAGAAGCCGGTCAAGAACCCCAGCTTCAGCTCATTCGCCTCTCCACAGGGTGGCAGCATTTTCAAGTCTGCTCGAGTGCAAACCTGGGGAAGGAGTCCCAGCAGAATTCGGAGGGAGAAATAAGCATGGGCAGAAGACACCTATCGACTCAACTCTTGTTTCGGGAAACTAGATCGGCTCTCCCGTGTGTGCGTGGAGTCCTCAGTGCCATCCACGTAACGCAAAGGAACAAAACTGTAGAGAACCCGTGCCTCAGCAAAGATCGCCCTTCCTGAGCGGGAACTTCATGTATTGTGTGTTTTTGTGAAAGCATGAGAAATGGAACCTACACGTAACTCGGAGTGAGAAGCAGGCCTGGAAGGAAGGCTGCTGTCGACTCACCTCTTGTTTGAGGAGATTAGCACTGCTGCACCCTGTGTGCCTGGATGCCTAGTTACCAGGCTACTAACACCAAGAATCAATCCTATAGAGTGACTGCGCTTCAGTTAACATTGCCGTTCCTGAAGCAGGAGGAATTTGACACTGCTCGTGTACGAGACACCGGGGAAAGGGTCCCATACGTGAAATGGAGTGAGAAACAGGCCGGTGCGGAAGGCAGCTCTCAAGTCACCTCTGGTTTATGAGGCTAGTACCCTTGCCCCGGGGGTGCCTGCAGGCCTAAAGCCAACCACCTAACTCAAAGGAACAACTCTGTAGGGAATTTCTGCTTCGGCTAAAAGAGCCATGCCTCAGGGTGGACGCATTTTGCTGTGTGCATGCGTGAGCGCACTGCAGGTGAGCCCAAAACCATTTTCCTTGTGAGACCCAGGCCCCGGAAGAAGCCAGAACACGACTCCCCACTTGCTCCATGAAGCTAGAACTGCGGTCCCAATTTTGCTTGGAAGTCTAATAGATAGCTTTCTAACTCGGAGAAACAACACTGTAGAGAAACCGTGCTTTAGCTACTGTCGACCTCTCTGTGGGCGAAGCAGTTTAGGGTGTACTGTGGCTGAGAGCCTGGGGACGGTTTCCATTTCGTAATATCGGGGGAGAGAAAGGCCGGTACATAATGCAGCTCTGAACTCACTACATGGTTATGGGGAAAGTTCCGTTCCCCCGTGGGAGTGTGCAGGCTTAAACACAGCCACCTTACTCGACGGAAAAACTCGGTTGAGAGCCTGTGCTGCAGGTAAAACAGCTGCTCCTGAGTGTGGAAGCATTTTGTTGTGTGCGTGCGTGAGAGCACTGCAAGGGAGTCCAAAGCTTTTTGCGAGTGAGACTCAGGCCCCAGCGAAAGGCAGAACACCACTCCCCATGTGTTTCATCAAGCTAGCACGGCAGCCCCACTTTTGCATGGAAGTCTAATAGCTAGCGTTGTAACTCGAAGAAACAACAGTGTAGAGAAACGGTGCCTTAGCTACCGTCGACCTCTCTGTGGGCGAAGCAGTTTAGGGTAAACTGTGGCTGAGAGCCTGGGGACGGTTTCAATATCGTAATATCAGGGAGAGACAGGCGGGTACAGAAGGCAGCTCTCAACTCACATCATGGTTATGCGGATAGTACCGTTGCCCAGGGTGTGTGTGCCGGTTTAAACACAGCCACCTAATTCAAAGGAAAAACTCCCTTGAGAGCCTGTGCTGCAGGTAAAACAGCTGCTCCTGTGGGTGGAAGCATTTTGTTGTGTGCGTGCGTGAGAGCACGGCAAGGGAGTCCAAAGCTTTTTGCGAGTGACACTCAGGCCCGAGCGAAAGGCAGAACACGTCTCCCCATGTGATTCATCAAACTAGCACGGCAGCCCCATTTTGGCATGGAAGGCCAATAGCTAGCGTTCTAACTCGAAGAAACGACACTGTAGAGAAACCGTGCTTTAGCTACCGTCGACCTCTCTGTGGGTGAAGTAGTTGAGGGTGTACTGTGGCTGAGAGCCTGGGGACGGTTTCCATTTCGTAATATCGGGGGAGAGACAGGTCGGTACAGAAGGCACCTCTCAACTCACTACATGGTTATGGGGCTAGTTCCGTTGCCCAGGGTGTGTTTGCTGGCTTAAAGACAGCCACCTAACTCAAAGGAAAAACACGGTAGAGAATCCGTGCTTCAGCTAAAACAGCCGCTCCTGAGGGTGGAAGCGTTTGGTTGTGTGCGTGCGTGAGAGGACTGCAAGGGAGTCCAAAGTTTCTGCGAGTGAGACTCAGGCCCCAGCAAAAGGCAGAACACGACTCCCCGTGTGTTTCCTTTAGCTAGCACTGCGGCCCTACTTTTGCATGGAAGTCTAATCGCTAGCGTTCTTCCTGGAAGAAACAACACGGTAGAGAAACCGTGCTTTAGCTACCATCCACCTCTCTGAGGGAGGAAGCACTTTCCAGGCTACCGTGGGTGAGAGCCTGAGGAACGGGTTCCTTACGTGAAACCGAGGGAGAAGGAGTCCGGGCCAGAAGGCTCCTCTCGACTCAGCTCTTGTTACCTGAAGCTAACACTTCGGCTCCATGTGTGCATAGGAATGCTAAGGGCTCCGCACTGATTTGGCAGAAAGAAGCCGGTCAAGAACCCCAGCTTCAGCTCATTCGCCTCTCCACAGGGTGGCAGCATTTTCAAGTCTGCTCGAGTGCAAACCTGGGGAAGGAGTCCCAGCAGAATTCGGAGGGAGAAATAAGCATGGGCAGAAGACACCTATCGACTCAACTCTTGTTTCGGGAAACTAGATCGGCTCTCCCGTGTGTGCGTGGAGTCCTCAGTGCCATCCACGTAACGCAAAGGAACAAAACTGTAGAGAACCCGTGCCTCAGCAAAGATCGCCCTTCCTGAGCGGGAACTTCATGTATTGTGTGTTTTTGTGAAAGCATGAGAAATGGAACCTACACGTAACTCGGAGTGAGAAGCAGGCCTGGAAGGAAGGCTGCTGTCGACTCACCTCTTGTTTGAGGAGATTAGCACTGCTGCACCCTGTGTGCCTGGATGCCTAGTTACCAGGCTACTAACACCAAGAATCAATCCTATAGAGTGACTGCGCTTCAGTTAACATTGCCGTTCCTGAAGCAGGAGGAATTTGACACTGCTCGTGTACGAGACACCGGGGAAAGGGTCCCATACGTGAAATGGAGTGAGAAACAGGCCGGTGCGGAAGGCAGCTCTCAAGTCACCTCTGGTTTATGAGGCTAGTACCCTTGCCCCGGGGGTGCCTGCAGGCCTAAAGCCAACCACCTAACTCAAAGGAACAACTCTGTAGGGAATTTCTGCTTCGGCTAAAAGAGCCATGCCTCAGGGTGGACGCATTTTGCTGTGTGCATGCGTGAGCGCACTGCAGGTGAGCCCAAAACCATTTTCCTTGTGAGACCCAGGCCCCGGAAGAAGCCAGAACACGACTCCCCACTTGCTCCATGAAGCTAGAACTGCGGTCCAAATTTTGCTTGGAAGTCTAATAGATAGCTTTCTAACTCGGAGAAACAACACTGTAGAGAAACCGTGCTTTAGCTACTGTCGACCTCTCTGTGGGCGAAGCAGTTTAGGGTGTACTGTGGCTGAGAGCCTGGGGACGGTTTCCATTTCGTAATATCGGGGGAGAGAAAGGCCGGTACATAATGCAGCTCTGAACTCACTACATGGTTATGGGGAAAGTTCCGTTCCCCCGTGGGAGTGTGCAGGCTTAAACACAGCCACCTTACTCGACGGAAAAACTCGGTTGAGAGCCTGTGCTGCAGGTAAAACAGCTGCTCCTGAGTGTGGAAGCATTTTGTTGTGTGCGTGCGTGAGAGCACTGCAAGGGAGTCCAAAGCTTTTTGCGAGTGAGACTCAGGCCCCAGCGAAAGGCAGAGCACCACTCCCCATGTGTTTCATCAAGCTAGCACGGCAGCCCCACTTTTGCATGGAAGTCTAATAGCTAGCGTTGTAACTCGAAGAAACAACAGTGTAGAGAAACGGTGCCTTAGCTACCGTCGACCTCTCTGTGGGCGAAGCAGTTTAGGGTAAACTGTGGCTGAGAGCCTGGGGACGGTTTCAATATCGTAATATCAGGGAGAGACAGGCCGGTACAGAAGGCAGCTCTCAATTCACATCATGGTTATGCGGATAGTACCGTTGCCCAGGGTGTGTGTGCCGGTTTAAACACAGCCACCTAATTCAAAGGAAAAATTCCCTTGAGAGCCTGTGCTGCAGGTAAAAGAGCTGCTCCTGTGGGTGGAAGCATTTTGTTGTGTGTGTGCGTGAGAGCACGGCAAGGGAGTCCAAAGCTTTTTGCGAGTGAGACTCAGGCCCCAGCGAAAGGCAGAACACGACTCCCCATGTGTTTCATCAAGCTAGCACGGCAGCCCCACTTTTGCATGGAAGGCTAATAGCTAGCGTTCTAACTCGAAGAAACGACACTGCAGAGAAACCGTGCTTTAGCTACCGTCGACCTCTCTGTGGGGGAAGCAGTTTAAGGTGTACAGTGGGTGAGAGCCTGGGGACGGTTTCCATTTCGTAATATCGGGGGAGAGACAGGCCGGTACAGAAGGCAGCTCTCAACTCACATCATGGTTATGGGGCTAGTACCGTTGCCCAGGCTGTGTGTGCCAGCTTAAACACAGCCACCTAACTCAAAGGAAAAACTCGGTTGAGAGCCTGTGCTGCAGGTAAAACAGCTGCTCCTGAGGGTGGCAGCATTTTGTTGTGTGCGTGCGTGAGAGCACTGCAAGGGAGTCCAAAGCTTTTTGCGAGTGAGACTCAGGCCCCAGCGAAAGGCAGAACACGACTCCCCATGTGTTTCATCAAGCTAGCACGGCAGCCCCACTTTTGCATGGAAGGCTAATAGCTAGGTTCTAACTCGAAGAAACAACACTGTAGAGAAACCGTGCTTTAGCTACCGTCGACCTCTCTGTGGGCGAAGAAGTTTAGGGTGTACTGTGGCTGAGAGCCTGGGGACGGTTTCAATATCGTAATATCGGGGGAGAGACAGGCCAGTACAGAAGGCAGCTCTCAACTCACATCATCGTTATGGGGCTAGTACCGTTGCCCTGGGTGTGTGTGCAGGCTTAAAGACAGCCACCTAACTCAAAGGAAAAACACGGTAGAGAATCCGTGCTTCAGCTAAAACAGCCGCTCCTGAGGGTGGAAGCATTTGGTTGTGTGCGTGCGTGAGAGGACTGCAAGGGAGTCCAAAGTTTCTGCGAGTGAGACTCAGGCCCCAGCAAAAGGCAGAACACGACTCCCCGTGTGTTTCCTTTAGCTAGCACTGCGGCCCTACTTTTGCATGGAAGTCTAATCGCTAGCGTTCTTCCTGGAAGAAACAACACGGTAGAGAAACCGTGCTTTAGCTACCATCCACCTCTCTGAGGGAGGAAGCACTTTCCAGGCTACCGTGGGTGAGAGCCTGAGGAACGGGTTCCTTACGTGAAACCGAGGGAGAAGGAGTCCGGGCCAGAAGGCTCCTCTCGACTCAGCTCTTGTTACCTGAAGCTAACACTTCGGCTCCATGTGTGCATAGGAATGCTAAGGGCTCCGCACTGATTTGGCAGAAAGAAGCCGGTCAAGAACCCCAGCTTCAGCTCATTCGCCTCTCCACAGGGTGGCAGCATTTTCAAGTCTGCTCGAGTGCAAACCTGGGGAAGGAGTCCCAGCAGAATTCGGAGGGAGAAATAAGCATGGGCAGAAGACACCTATCGACTCAACTCTTGTTTCGGGAAACTAGATCGGCTCTCCCGTGTGTGCGTGGAGTCCTCAGTGCCATCCACGTAACGCAAAGGAACAAAACTGTAGAGAACCCGTGCCTCAGCAAAGATCGCCCTTCCTGAGCGGGAACTTCATGTATTGTGTGTTTTTGTGAAAGCATGAGAAATGGAACCTACACGTAACTCGGAGTGAGAAGCAGGCCTGGAAGGAAGGCTGCTGTCGACTCACCTCTTGTTTGAGGAGATTAGCACTGCTGCACCCTGTGTGCCTGGATGCCTAGTTACCAGGCTACTAACACCAAGAATCAATCCTATAGAGTGACTGCGCTTCAGTTAACATTGCCGTTCCTGAAGCAGGAGGAATTTGACACTGCTCGTGTACGAGACACCGGGGAAAGGGTCCCATACGTGAAATGGAGTGAGAAACAGGCCGGTGCGGAAGGCAGCTCTCAAGTCACCTCTGGTTTATGAGGCTAGTACCCTTGCCCCGGGGGTGCCTGCAGGCCTAAAGCCAACCACCTAACTCAAAGGAACAACTCTGTAGGGAATTTCTGCTTCGGCTAAAAGAGCCATGCCTCAGGGTGGACGCATTTTGCTGTGTGCATGCGTGAGCGCACTGCAGGTGAGCCCAAAACCATTTTCCTTGTGAGACCCAGGCCCCGGAAGAAGCCAGAACACGACTCCCCACTTGCTCCATGAAGCTAGAACTGCGGTCCCAATTTTGCTTGGAAGTCTAATAGATAGCTTTCTAACTCGGAGAAACAACACTGTAGAGAAACCGTGCTTTAGCTACTGTCGACCTCTCTGTGGGCGAAGCAGTTTAGGGTGTACTGTGGCTGAGAGCCTGGGGACGGTTTCCATTTCGTAATATCGGGGGAGAGAAAGGCCGGTACATAATGCAGCTCTGAACTCACTACATGGTTATGGGGAAAGTTCCGTTCCCCCGTGGGAGTGTGCAGGCTTAAACACAGCCACCTTACTCGACGGAAAAACTCGGTTGAGAGCCTGTGCTGCAGGTAAAACAGCTGCTCCTGAGTGTGGAAGCATTTTGTTGTGTGCGTGCGTGAGAGCACTGCAAGGGAGTCCAAAGCTTTTTGCGAGTGAGACTCAGGCCCCAGCGAAAGGCAGAACACCACTCCCCATGTGTTTCATCAAGCTAGCACGGCAGCCCCACTTTTGCATGGAAGTCTAATAGCTAGCGTTGTAACTCGAAGAAACAACAGTGTAGAGAAACGGTGCCTTAGCTACCGTCGACCTCTCTGTGGGCGAAGCAGTTTAGGGTAAACTGTGGCTGAGAGCCTGGGGACGGTTTCAATATCGTAATATCAGGGAGAGACAGGCGGGTACAGAAGGCAGCTCTCAACTCACATCATGGTTATGCGGATAGTACCGTTGCCCAGGGTGTGTGTGCCGGTTTAAACACAGCCACCTAATTCAAAGGAAAAACTCCCTTGAGAGCCTGTGCTGCAGGTAAAAGAGCTGCTCCTGTGGGTGGAAGCATTTTGTTGTGTGTGTGCGTGAGAGCACGGCAAGGGAGTCCAAAGCTTTTTGCGAGTGAGACTCAGGCCCCAGCGAAAGGCAGAACACGACTCCCCATGTGTTTCATCAAGCTAGCACGGCAGCCCCACTTTTGCATGGAAGGCTAATAGCTAGCGTTCTAACTCGAAGAAACGACACTGCAGAGAAACCGTGCTTTAGCTACCGTCGACCTCTCTGTGGGGGAAGCAGTTTAAGGTGTACAGTGGGTGAGAGCCTGGGGACGGTTTCCATTTCGTAATATCGGGGGAGAGACAGGCCGGTACAGAAGGCAGCTCTCAACTCACTACATGGTTATGGGGCTAGTTCCGTTGCCCATGTTGTGTGTGCAGGCTTAAACACAGCCACCTAACTCGAAGGAAAAACTCGGTAGAGAGCCTGTGCTGCAGGTAAAACAGCTGCTCCTGAGTGTGGAGGCATTTTGTTGTGTGCGTGCGTGAGAGCACTGCAAGGGAGTCCAAAGCTTTTTGCGAGTGAGACTCAGGCCCCAGCGAAAGCAGAACACGACTCCCCATGTGTTTTATCACGCTAGCACGGCAGCCGCACTTTTGCATGGAAGTCTAATAGCTAGCGTTCTAACTGGAAGAAAACACTGTAGAGAGACCGTGCTTTAGCTACCGTCGACCTCTAGACGGAGGAAGCATTCCACGGAATACCGTGGCTGAGAGCCTGGGGAACGGGTTCTATACGTGAAAAGAAGGGAGAAATAGGACCTGGCAGAAGGCACCTCTGGACTCAGCTCTTGCTACCTGAAGCTAACACTACTGCTCCATGTGTGCTTGGAATGCTATGTGCTCGACACTGACTGGGAATAAACAAGCCTGTAAAGAATCCCAGCTGCAGCTCATTCGCCTACCAGGCTACTAACACCAAGAATCAATGCTGTAGCGTTACTGCGCTTTAGCTAACATTGCCGTTCCTGAAGCCGCAGGAGTTGTATAGTGCTCGTGTATGAGAGACCGGGGAAAGGGTCCCATACGTGAAATGGAGTGAGAAACAGGCCGGTGCGGAAGGCAGCTCTCAACTCACCTCTTGTTTATGAGGCTAGGACCCTTGCCCCGGGTGTGCCTGCAGGCCATAAGCCAACCACCTAACTCAAAGGAACAACTCTGTAGGGAATTCCTGCTTCACCTAAAATAGCCATGCCTCAGGGTGGATGCATTGTGTGGTGTGCATGCGTGAGTGCACAGCAAGTGAGTCCAAAACCATTTTCCCTGTGAGACCCAGGCCCCGGAAGAAGCCAGAACACGACTCCCCACTTGCTCCATGAAACTAGTACTGCGGCCCCACTTTTGAATTGAAGTCTAATGGCTAGCTTTCTAACTCGAAGAAACAACACTGTAGAGAAACCGTGCTTTAGCTACCGTCGACCTCTCTGTGGGCGAAGAAGTTTAGGGTGTACTGTGGCTGAGAGCCTGGGGACGGTTTCCATATCGTAATATCAGGGGAGAGACAGGCCGGTACAGAAGGCAGCTCTCAACTCACATCATGGTTATGGGGCTAGTACCGTTGCCCAGGCTGTGTGTGCCAGCTTAAACACAGCCACCTAACTCGAAGGAAAAACTCGGTTGAGAGCCTGTGCTGCAGGTAAAACAGCTGCTCCTGAGGGTGGCAGCATTTTGTTGTGTGCGTGCGTGAGAGCACTGCAAGGGAGTCCAAAGCTTTTTGCGAGTGAGACTCAGGCCCCAGCGAAAGGCAGAACACGACTCCCCATGTGTTTCAACACGCTAGCACGGCAGCCCCACTTTTGCATGGAAGTCTAATAGCTAGCGTTCTAACTCGAAGAAACAACACTGTAGAGAAACGGTGCCTTAGCTACCGTCGACCTCTCTGTGGGCGAAGCACTTTAGGGTAAACTGTGGCTGAGAGCCTGGGGACGGTTTCAATATCGTAATATCAGAGAGAGACAGGCCGGTACAGAAGGCAGCTCTCAACTCACATCATGGTTATGCGGATAGTACCATTGCCCAGGGTGTGTGTGCCGGCTTAAACACAGCCACCTAATTCAAAGGAAAAACTCCCTTGAGAGCCTGTGCTGCAGGTAAAACAGCTGCTCCTGTGGGTGGAAGCATTTTGTTGTGTGCGTGCATGAGAGCACGACAAGGGAGTCCAAAGCTTTTTGCGAGTGACACTCAGGCCCGAGCGAAAGGCAGAACACGTCTCCCCATGTGATTCATCAAACTAGCACGGCAGCCCCACTTTGGCATGGAAGGCCAATAGCTAGCGTTCTAACTCGAAGAAACAACACTGTAGAGAAACCGTGCTTTAGCTACCGTCGACCTCTCTGTGGGTGAAGTAGTTGAGGGTGTACTGTGGCTGAGAGCCTGGGGACGGTTTCCATTTCGTAATATCGGGGGAGAGACAGGCCGGTACAGAAGGCACCTCTCAACTCACATCATGGTTATGGGGCTAGTTCCGTTGCCCAGGGTGTGTTTGCAGGCTTAAAGACAGCCACCTAACTCAAAGGAAAAACACGGTAGAGAATCCGTGCTTCAGCTAAAACAGCCGCTCCTGAGGGTGGAAGCATTGGGTTGTGTGCGTCCGTGAGAGCACTGCAAGGGAGTCCAAAGCTTTTTCCGAGTGAGACTCAGGCCCCAGCGAAAGGCAGAACACCACTCCCCATGTGTTTCATCAAGCTAGCACGGCTGCCCCACTTTTGCATGGAAGTCCAATAGCTGGCGTTCTAACTCGAAGAAACAACACTGGAGAGAAACCGTGCCTTAGCTACCGTCGACCTCTCTGTGGGTGAAGCTGTTTAGGGTAAACTGTGGCTGAGAGCCTGGGGACGGTTTCAGTATCGTAATATCAGGGAGAGACAGGCCGGTACAGAAGGCAGCTCTCAACTCACATCATGGTTATGCGGATAGTACCGTTGCCCAGGGTGTGTGTGCCGGCTTAGACACGGCCACCTAATTCAAAGGAAAAACTCCCTTGAGAGCCTGTGCTGCAGGTGAAACAGCTGTTCCTGTGGGTGGAAGCATTTTGTTGTGTGCGTGCGTGAGAGCACTGCAAGGGAGTCCAAAGCTTTTTGCGAGTGAGACTCAGGCCCCAGCGAAAGGCAGAACACGACTCCCCATGTGTTTCATCAAGCTAGCACGGCAGCCCCACTTTTGCATGGAAGGCTAATAGCTAGGTTCTAACTCGAAGAAACAACACTGTAGAGAAACCGTGCTTTAGCTACCGTCGACCTCTCTGTGGGCGAAGCAGTTTAGGGTGTACTGTGGGTGAGAGCCTGGGGACGGTTTCAATATCGTAATATCGGGGGAGAGACAGGCCAGTACAGAAGGCAGCTCTCAACTCACATCATGGTTATGGGGCTAGTACCGTTGCCCTGGGTGTGTGTGCAGGCTTAAAGACAGCCACCTAACTCAAAGGAAAAACACGGTAGAGAATCCGTGCTTCAGCTAAAACAGCCGCTCCTGAGGGTGGAAGCATTTGGTTGTGTGCGTGCGTGAGAGGACTGCAAGGGAGTCCAAAGTTTCTGCGAGTGAGACTCAGGCCCCAGCAAAAGGCAGAACACGACTCCCCGTGTGTTTCCTTTAGCTAGCACTGCGGCCCTACTTTTGCATGGAAGTCTAATCGCTAGCGTTCTTCCTGGAAGAAACAACACGGTAGAGAAACCGTGCTTTAGCTACCATCCACCTCTCTGAGGGAGGAAGCACTTTCCAGGCTACCGTGGGTGAGAGCCTGAGGAACGGGTTCCTTACGTGAAACCGAGGGAGAAGGAGTCCGGGCCAGAAGGCTCCTCTCGACTCAGCTCTTGTTACCTGAAGCTAACACTTCGGCTCCATGTGTGCATAGGAATGCTAAGGGCTCCGCACTGATTTGGCAGAAAGAAGCCGGTCAAGAACCCCAGCTTCAGCTCATTCGCCTCTCCACAGGGTGGCAGCATTTTCAAGTCTGCTCGAGTGCAAACCTGGGGAAGGAGTCCCAGCAGAATTCGGAGGGAGAAATAAGCATGGGCAGAAGACACCTATCGACTCAACTCTTGTTTCGGGAAACTAGATCGGCTCTCCCGTGTGTGCGTGGAGTCCTCAGTGCCATCCACGTAACGCAAAGGAACAAAACTGTAGAGAACCCGTGCCTCAGCAAAGATCGCCCTTCCTGAGCGGGAACTTCATGTATTGTGTGTTTTTGTGAAAGCATGAGAAATGGAATCTACACGTAACCCGGAGTGAGAAGCAGGCCTGGAAGGAAGGCTGCTGTCGACTCACCTCTTGTTTGAGGAGATTAGCACTGCTGCACCCTGTGTGCCTGGATGCCTAGTTACCAGGCTACTAACACCAAGAATCAATCCTATAGAGTGACTGCGCTTCAGTTAACATTGCCGTTCCTGAAGCAGGAGGAATTTGACACTGCTCGTGTACGAGACACCGGGGAAAGGGTCCCATACGTGAAATGGAGTGAGAAACAGGCCGGTGCGGAAGGCAGCTCTCAAGTCACCTCTGGTTTATGAGGCTAGTACCCTTGCCCCGGGGGTGCCTGCAGGCCTAAAGCCAACCACCTAACTCAAAGGAACAACTCTGTAGGGAATTTCTGCTTCGGCTAAAAGAGCCATGCCTCAGGGTGGACGCATTTTGCTGTGTGCATGCGTGAGCGCACTGCAGGTGAGCCCAAAACCATTTTCCTTGTGAGACCCAGGCCCCGGAAGAAGCCAGAACACGACTCCCCACTTGCTCCATGAAGCTAGAACTGCGGTCCCAATTTTGCTTGGAAGTCTAATAGATAGCTTTCTAACTCGGAGAAACAACACTGTAGAGAAACCGTGCTTTAGCTACTGTCGACCTCTCTGTGGGCGAAGCAGTTTAGGGTGTACTGTGGCTGAGAGCCTGGGGACGGTTTCCATGTCGTAATATCGGGGGAGAGAAAGGCCGGTACATAATGCAGCTCTGAACTCACTACATGGTTATGGGGAAAGTTCCGTTCCCCCGTGGGAGTGTGCAGGCTTAAACACAGCCACCTTACTCGACGGAAAAACTCGGTTGAGAGCCTGTGCTGCAGGTAAAACAGCTGCTCCTGAGTGTGGAAGCATTTTGTTGTGTGCGTGCGTGAGAGCACTGCAAGGGAGTCCAAAGCTTTTTGCGAGTGAGACTCAGGCCCCAGCGAAAGGCAGAACACCACTCCCCATGTGTTTCATCAAGCTAGCACGGCAGCCCCACTTTTGCATGGAAGTCTAATAGCTAGCGTTGTAACTCGAAGAAACAACAGTGTAGAGAAACGGTGCCTTAGCTACCGTCGACCTCTCTGTGGGCGAAGCAGTTTAGGGTAAACTATGGCTGAGAGCCTGGGGACGGTTTCAATATCGTAATATCAGGGAGAGACAGGCCGGTGCGGAAGGCAGCTCTCAACTCACCTCTTGTTTATGAGGCTAGGACCCTTGCCCCGGGTGTGCCTGCAGGCCATAAGCCAACCACCTAACTCAAAGGAACAACTCTGTAGGGAATTCCTGCTTCACCTAAAATAGCCATGCCTCAGGGTGGATGCATTGTGTGGTGTGCATGCGTGAGTGCACAGCAAGTGAGTCCAAAACCATTTTCCCTGTGAGACCCAGGCCCCGGAAGAAGCCAGAACACGACTCCCCACTTGCTCCATGAAACTAGTACTGCGACCCCACTTTTGAATTGAAGTCTAATGGCTAGCTTTCTAACTCGAAGAAACAACACTGTAGGGAAACCGTCCTTTAGCTACCGTCGACCTCTCTGTGGGCGAAGAAGTTTAGGGTGTACTGTGGCTGAGAGCCTGGGGACGGTTTCCATTTCGTAATATCGGGGGAGAGACAGGCCGGTACAGAAGGCAGCTCTCAACTCACATCATGGTTATGGGGCTAGTACCGTTGCCCAGGCTGTGTGTGCCAGCTTAAACACAGCCACCTAACTCAAAGGAAAAACTCGGTTGAGAGCCTGTGCTGCAGGTAAAACAGCTGCTCCTGAGGGTGGCAGCATTTTGTTGTGTGCGTGCGTGAGAGCACTGCAAGGGAGTCCAAAGCTTTTTGCAAGTGAGACTCAGGCCCCAGCGAAAGGCAGAACACCACTCCCCATGTGTTTCAACACGCAGGCACGGCAGCCCCACTTTTGCATGGAAGTCTAATAGCTAGCGTTCTAACTCGAAGAAACAACACTGTAGAGAAACGGTGCCTTAGCTACCGTCGACCTCTCTGTGGGCGAAGCACTTTAGGGTAAACTGAGGCTGAGAGCCCGGGGACGGTTTCAATATCGTAATATCAGAGAGAGACAGGCCGGTACAGAAGGCAGCTCTCAACTCACATCATGGTTATGCGGATAGTACCGTTGCCCAGGGTGTGTGTGCCGGCTTAAACACAGCCACCTAATTCAAAGGAAAAACTCCCTTGAGAGCCTGTGCTGCAGGTAAAACAGCTGCTCCTGTGGGTGGAAGCATTTTGTTGTGTGCGTGCGTGAGAGCACGGCAAGGGAGTCCAAAGCTTTTTGCGAGTGACACTCAGGCCCGAGCGAAAGGCAGAACACGTCTCCCCATGTGATTCATCAAACTAGCACGGCAGCCCCACTTTGGCATGGAAGGCCAATAGCTAGCGTTCTAACTCGAAGAAACAACACTGTAGAGAAACCGTGCTTTAGCTACCGTCGACCTCTCTGTGGGTGAAGTAGTTGAGGGTGTACTGTGGCTGAGGGCCTGGGGACGGTTTCCATTTCGTAATATCGGGGGAGAGACAGGCCGGTACAGAAGGCACCTCTCAACTCACATCATGGTTATGGGGCTAGTTCCGTTGCCCAGGGTGTGTTTGCAGGCTTAAAGACAGCCACCTAACTCAAAGGAAAAACACGGTACAGAATCCGTGCTTCAGCTAAAACAGCCCCTCCTGAGGGTGGAAGCATTGGGTTGTGTGCGTCCGTGAGAGCACTGCAAGGGAGTCCAAAGCTTTTTGCGAGTGAGACTCAGGCCCCAGCGAAAGGCAGAACACCACTCCCCATGTGTTTCATCAAGCTAGCACGGCAGCCCCACTTTTGCATGGAAGTCCAATAGCTGGCGTTCTAACTCGAAGAAACAACACTGGAGAGAAACCGTGCCTTAGCTACCGTCGATCTCTCTGTGGGCGAAGCAGTTTAGGGTAAACTGTGGCTGAGAGCCTGGGGACGGTTTCAGTATCGTAATATCAGGGAGAGACAGGCCAGTACAGAAGGCAGCTCTCAACTCACATCATGGTTATGCGGATAGTACCGTTGCCCAGGGTGTGTGTGCCGGCTTAGACACGGCCACCTAATTCAAAGGAAAAACTCCCTTGAGAGCCTGTGCTGCAGGTGAAACAGCTGCTCCTGTGGGTGGAAGCATTTTGTTGTGTGCGTGCGTGAGAGCACTGCAAGGGAGTCCAAAGCTTTTTGCGAGTGAGACTCAGGCCCCAGCGAAAGGCAGAACACGACTCCCCATGTGTTTCATCAAGCTAGCACGGCAGCCCCACTTTTGCATGGAAGGCTAATAGCTAGGTTCTAACTCGAAGAAACAACACTGTAGAGAAACCGTGCTTTAGCTACCGTCGACCTCTCTGTGGGCGAAGAAGTTTAGGGTGTACTGTGGCTGAGAGCCTGGGGACGGTTTCAATATCGTAATATCGGGGGAGAGACAGGCCAGTACAGAAGGCAGCTCTCAACTCACATCATCGTTATGGGGCTAGTACCGTTGCCCTGGGTGTGTGTGCAGGCTTAAAGACAGCCACCTAACTCAAAGGAAAAACACGGTAGAGAATCCGTGCTTCAGCTAAAACAGCCGCTCCTGAGGGTGGAAGCATTTGGTTGTGTGCGTGCGTGAGAGGACTGCAAGGGAGTCCAAAGTTTCTGCGAGTGAGACTCAGGCCCCAGCAAAAGGCAGAACACGACTCCCCGTGTGTTTCCTTTAGCTAGCACTGCGGCCCTACTTTTGCATGGAAGTCTAATCGCTAGCGTTCTTCCTGGAAGAAACAACACGGTAGAGAAACCGTGCTTTAGCTACCATCCACCTCTCTGAGGGAGGAAGCACTTTCCAGGCTACCGTGGGTGAGAGCCTGAGGAACGGGTTCCTTACGTGAAACCGAGGGAGAAGGAGTCCGGGCCAGAAGGCTCCTCTCGACTCAGCTCTTGTTACCTGAAGCTAACACTTCGGCTCCATGTGTGCATAGGAATGCTAAGGGCTCCGCACTGATTTGGCAGAAAGAAGCCGGTCAAGAACCCCAGCTTCAGCTCATTCGCCTCTCCACAGGGTGGCAGCATTTTCAAGTCTGCTCGAGTGCAAACCTGGGGAAGGAGTCCCAGCAGAATTCGGAGGGAGAAATAAGCATGGGCAGAAGACACCTATCGACTCAACTCTTGTTTCGGGAAACTAGATCGGCTCTCCCGTGTGTGCGTGGAGTCCTCAGTGCCATCCACGTAACGCAAAGGAACAAAACTGTAGAGAACCCGTGCCTCAGCAAAGATCGCCCTTCCTGAGCGGGAACTTCATGTATTGTGTGTTTTTGTGAAAGCATGAGAAATGGAACCTACACGTAACTCGGAGTGAGAAGCAGGCCTGGAAGGAAGGCTGCTGTCGACTCACCTCTTGTTTGAGGAGATTAGCACTGCTGCACCCTGTGTGCCTGGATGCCTAGTTACCAGGCTACTAACACCAAGAATCAATCCTATAGAGTGACTGCGCTTCAGTTAACATTGCCGTTCCTGAAGCAGGAGGAATTTGACACTGCTCGTGTACGAGACACCGGGGAAAGGGTCCCATACGTGAAATGGAGTGAGAAACAGGCCGGTGCGGAAGGCAGCTCTCAAGTCACCTCTGGTTTATGAGGCTAGTACCCTTGCCCCGGGGGTGCCTGCAGGCCTAAAGCCAACCACCTAACTCAAAGGAACAACTCTGTAGGGAATTTCTGCTTCGGCTAAAAGAGCCATGCCTCAGGGTGGACGCATTTTGCTGTGTGCATGCGTGAGCGCACTGCAGGTGAGCCCAAAACCATTTTCCTTGTGAGACCCAGGCCCCGGAAGAAGCCAGAACACGACTCCCCACTTGCTCCATGAAGCTAGAACTGCGGTCCCAATTTTGCTTGGAAGTCTAATAGATAGCTTTCTAACTCGGAGAAACAACACTGTAGAGAAACCGTGCTTTAGCTACTGTCGACCTCTCTGTGGGCGAAGCAGTTTAGGGTGTACTGTGGCTGAGAGCCTGGGGACGGTTTCCATTTCGTAATATCGGGGGAGAGAAAGGCCGGTACATAATGCAGCTCTGAACTCACTACATGGTTATGGGGAAAGTTCCGTTCCCCCGTGGGAGTGTGCAGGCTTAAACACAGCCACCTTACTCGACGGAAAAACTCGGTTGAGAGCCTGTGCTGCAGGTAAAACAGCTGCTCCTGAGTGTGGAAGCATTTTGTTGTGTGCGTGCGTGAGAGCACTGCAAGGGAGTCCAAAGCTTTTTGCGAGTGAGACTCAGGCCCCAGCGAAAGGCAGAACACCACTCCCCATGTGTTTCATCAAGCTAGCACGGCAGCCCCACTTTTGCATGGAAGTCTAATAGCTAGCGTTGTAACTCGAAGAAACAACAGTGTAGAGAAACGGTGCCTTAGCTACCGTCGACCTCTCTGTGGGCGAAGCAGTTTAGGGTAAACTGTGGCTGAGAGCCTGGGGACGGTTTCAATATCGTAATATCAGGGAGAGACAGGCGGGTACAGAAGGCAGCTCTCAACTCACATCATGGTTATGCGGATAGTACCGTTGCCCAGGGTGTGTGTGCCGGTTTAAACACAGCCACCTAATTCAAAGGAAAAACTCCCTTGAGAGCCTGTGCTGCAGGTAAAACAGCTGCTCCTGTGGGTGGAAGCATTTTGTTGTGTGCGTGCGTGAGAGCACGGCAAGGGAGTCCAAAGCTTTTTGCGAGTGACACTCAGGCCCGAGCGAAAGGCAGAACACGTCTCCCCATGTGATTCATCAAACTAGCACGGCAGCCCCATTTTGGCATGGAAGGCCAATAGCTAGCGTTCTAACTCGAAGAAACGACACTGTAGAGAAACCGTGCTTTAGCTACCGTCGACCTCTCTGTGGGTGAAGTAGTTGAGGGTGTACTGTGGCTGAGAGCCTGGGGACGGTTTCCATTTCGTAATATCGGGGGAGAGACAGGTCGGTACAGAAGGCACCTCTCAACTCACTACATGGTTATGGGGCTAGTTCCGTTGCCCAGGGTGTGTTTGCTGGCTTAAAGACAGCCACCTAACTCAAAGGAAAAACACGGTAGAGAATCCGTGCTTCAGCTAAAACAGCCGCTCCTGAGGGTGGAAGCGTTTGGTTGTGTGCGTGCGTGAGAGGACTGCAAGGGAGTCCAAAGTTTCTGCGAGTGAGACTTAGGCCCCAGCAAAAGGCAGAACACGACTCCCCGTGTGTTTCCTTTAGCTAGCACTGCGGCCCTACTTTTGCATGGAAGTCTAATCGCTAGCGTTCTTCCTGGAAGAAACAACACGGTAGAGAAACCGTGCTTTAGCTACCATCCACCTCTCTGAGGGAGGAAGCACTTTCCAGGCTACCGTGGGTGAGAGCCTGAGGAACGGGTTCCTTACGTGAAACCGAGGGAGAAGGAGTCCGGGCCAGAAGGCTCCTCTCGACTCAGCTCTTGTTACCTGAAGCTAACACTTCGGCTCCATGTGTGCATAGGAATGCTAAGGGCTCCGCACTGATTTGGCAGAAAGAAGCCGGTCAAGAACCCCAGCTTCAGCTCATTCGCCTCTCCACAGGGTGGCAGCATTTTCAAGTCTGCTCGAGTGCAAACCTGGGGAAGGAGTCCCAGCAGAATTCGGAGGGAGAAATAAGCATGGGCAGAAGACACCTATCGACTCAACTCTTGTTTCGGGAAACTAGATCGGCTCTCCCGTGTGTGCGTGGAGTCCTCAGTGCCATCCACGTAACGCAAAGGAACAAAACTGTAGAGAACCCGTGCCTCAGCAAAGATCGCCCTTCCTGAGCGGGAACTTCATGTATTGTGTGTTTTTGTGAAAGCATGAGAAATGGAACCTACACGTAACTCGGAGTGAGAAGCAGGCCTGGAAGGAAGGCTGCTGTCGACTCACCTCTTGTTTGAGGAGATTAGCACTGCTGCACCCTGTGTGCCTGGATGCCTAGTTACCAGGCTACTAACACCAAGAATCAATCCTATAGAGTGACTGCGCTTCAGTTAACATTGCCGTTCCTGAAGCAGGAGGAATTTGACACTGCTCGTGTACGAGACACCGGGGAAAGGGTCCCATACGTGAAATGGAGTGAGAAACAGGCCGGTGCGGAAGGCAGCTCTCAAGTCACCTCTGGTTTATGAGGCTAGTACCCTTGCCCCGGGGGTGCCTGCAGGCCTAAAGCCAACCACCTAACTCAAAGGAACAACTCTGTAGGGAATTTCTGCTTCGGCTAAAAGAGCCATGCCTCAGGGTGGACGCATTTTGCTGTGTGCATGCGTGAGCGCACTGCAGGTGAGCCCAAAACCATTTTCCTTGTGAGACCCAGGCCCCGGAAGAAGCCAGAACACGACTCCCCACTTGCTCCATGAAGCTAGAACTGCGGTCCCAATTTTGCTTGGAAGTCTAATAGATAGCTTTCTAACTCGGAGAAACAACACTGTAGAGAAACCGTGCTTTAGCTACTGTCGACCTCTCTGTGGGCGAAGCAGTTTAGGGTGTACTGTGGCTGAGAGCCTGGGGACGGTTTCCATTTCGTAATATCGGGGGAGAGAAAGGCCGGTACATAATGCAGCTCTGAACTCACTACATGGTTATGGGGAAAGTTCCGTTCCCCCGTGGGAGTGTGCAGGCTTAAACACAGCCACCTTACTCGACGGAAAAACTCGGTTGAGAGCCTGTGCTGCAGGTAAAACAGCTGCTCCTGAGTGTGGAAGCATTTTGTTGTGTGCGTGCGTGAGAGCACTGCAAGGGAGTCCAAAGCTTTTTGCGAGTGAGACTCAGGCCCCAGCGAAAGGCAGAACACCACTCCCCATGTGTTTCATCAAGCTAGCACGGCAGCCCCACTTTTGCATGGAAGTCTAATAGCTAGCGTTGTAACTCGAAGAAACAACAGTGTAGAGAAACGGTGCCTTAGCTACCGTCGACCTCTCTGTGGGCGAAGCAGTTTAGGGTAAACTGTGGCTGAGAGCCTGGGGACGGTTTCAATATCGTAATATCAGGGAGAGACAGGCGGGTACAGAAGGCAGCTCTCAACTCACATCATGGTTATGCGGATAGTACCGTTGCCCAGGGTGTGTGTGCCGGTTTAAACACAGCCACCTA
Source organism: Halichoerus grypus (assembly GCF_964656455.1). Classification (NCBI taxonomy): domain Eukaryota; kingdom Metazoa; phylum Chordata; class Mammalia; order Carnivora; family Phocidae; genus Halichoerus; species Halichoerus grypus. Next base: position 79,512,028 of record NC_135727.1, on the reverse strand, counting down.
ATTCAAAGGAAAAACTCCCTTGAGAGCCTGTGCTGCAGGTAAAACAGCTGCTCCTGTGGGTGGAAGCATTTTGTTGTGTGCGTGCGTGAGAGCACGGCAAGGGAGTCCAAAGCTTTTTGCGAGTGACACTCAGGCCCGAGCGAAAGGCAGAACACGTCTCCCCATGTGATTCATCAAACTAGCACGGCAGCCCCATTTTGGCATGGAAGGCCAATAGCTAGCGTTCTAACTCGAAGAAACGACACCTTAGAGAAACCGTGCTTTAGCTACCGTCGACCTCTCTGTGGGTGAAGTAGTTGAGGGTGTACTGTGGCTGAGAGCCTGGGGACGGTTTCCATTTCGTAATATCGGAGGAGAGACAGGTCGGTACAGAAGGCACCTCTCAACTCACTACATGGTTATGGGGCTAGTTCCGTTGCCCAGGGTGTGTTTGCTGGCTTAAAGACAGCCACCTAACTCAAAGGAAAAACACGGTAGAGAATCCGTGCTTCAGCTAAAACAGCCGCTCCTGAGGGTGGAAGCATTAGGTTGTGTGCGTGCGTGAGAGGACTGCAAGGGAGTCCAAAGTTTCTGCGAGTGAGACTCAGGCCCCAGCAAAAGGCAGAACACGACTCCCCGTGTGTTTCCTTTAGCTAGCACTGCGGCCCTACTTTTGCATGGAAGTCTAATCGCTAGCGTTCTTCCTGGAAGAAACAACACGGTAGAGAAACCGTGCTTTAGGTACCATCCACCTCTCTGAGGGAGGAAGCACTTTCCAGGCTACCGTGGGTGAGAGCCTGAGGAACGGGTTCCTTACGTGAAACCGAGGGAGAAGGAGTCCGGGCCAGAAGGCTCCTCTCGACTCAGCTCTTGTTACCTGAAGCTAACACTTCGGCTCCATGTGTGCATAGGAATGCTAAGGGCTCCGCACTGATTTGGCAGAAAGAAGCCGGTCAAGAACCCCAGCTTCAGCTCATTCGCCTCTCCACAGGGTGGCAGCATTTTCAAGTCTGCTCGAGTGCAAACCTGGGGAAGGAGTCCCAGCAGAATTCGGAGGGAGAAATAAGCATGGGCAGAAGACACCTATCGACTCAACTCTTGTTTCGGGAAACTAGATCGGCTCTCCCGTGTGTGCGTGGAGTCCTCAGTGCCATCCACGTAACGCAAAGGAACAAAACTGTAGAGAACCCGTGCCTCAGCAAAGATCGCCCTTCCTGAGCGGGAACTTCATGTATTGTGTGTTTTTGTGAAAGCATGAGAAATGGAACCTACACGTAACTCGGAGTGAGAAGCAGGCCTGGAAGGAAGGCTGCTGTCGACTCACCTCTTGTTTGAGGAGATTAGCACTGCTGCACCCTGTGTGCCTGGATGCCTAGTTACCAGGCTACTAACACCAAGAATCAATCCTATAGAGTGACTGCGCTTCAGTTAACATTGCCGTTCCTGAAGCAGGAGGAATTTGACACTGCTCGTGTACGAGACACCGGGGAAAGGGTCCCATACGTGAAATGGAGTGAGAAACAGGCCGGTGCGGAAGGCAGCTCTCAAGTCACCTCTGGTTTATGAGGCTAGTACCCTTGCCCCGGGGGTGCCTGCAGGCCTAAAGCCAACCACCTAACTCAAAGGAACAACTCTGTAGGGAATTTCTGCTTCGGCTAAAAGAGCCATGCCTCAGGGTGGACGCATTTTGCTGTGTGCATGCGTGAGCGCACTGCAGGTGAGCCCAAAACCATTTTCCTTGTGAGACCCAGGCCCCGGAAGAAGCCAGAACACGACTCCCCACTTGCTCCATGAAGCTAGAACTGCGGTCCCAATTTTGCTTGGAAGTCTAATAGATAGCTTTCTAACTCGGAGAAACAACACTGTAGAGAAACCGTGCTTTAGCTACTGTCGACCTCTCTGTGGGCGAAGCAGTTTAGGGTGTACTGTGGCTGAGAGCCTGGGGACGGTTTCCATTTCGTAATATCGGGGGAGAGAAAGGCCGGTACATAATGCAGCTCTGAACTCACTACATGGTTATGGGGAAAGTTCCGTTCCCCCGTGGGAGTGTGCAGGCTTAAACACAGCCACCTTACTCGACGGAAAAACTCGGTTGAGAGCCTGTGCTGCAGGTAAAACAGCTGCTCCTGAGTGTGGAAGCATTTTGTTGTGTGCGTGCGTGAGAGCACTGCAAGGGAGTCCAAAGCTTTTTGCGAGTGAGACTCAGGCCCCAGCGAAAGGCAGAACACCACTCCCCATGTGTTTCATCAAGCTAGCACGGCAGCCCCACTTTTGCATGGAAGTCTAATAGCTAGCGTTGTAACTCGAAGAAACAACAGTGTAGAGAAACGGTGCCTTAGCTACCGTCGACCTCTCTGTGGGCGAAGCAGTTTAGGGTAAACTGTGGCTGAGAGCCTGGGGACGGTTTCAATATCGTAATATCAGGGAGAGACAGGCCGGTACAGAAGGCAGCTCTCAACTCACATCATGGTTATGCGGATAGTACCGTTGCCCAGGGTGTGTGTGCCGGTTTAAACACAGCCACCTAATTCAAAGGAAAAATTCCCTTGAGAGCCTGTGCTGCAGGTAAAAGAGCTGCTCCTGTGGGTGGAAGCATTTTGTTGTGTGTGTGCGTGAGAGCACGGCAAGGGAGTCCAAAGCTTTTTGCGAGTGAGACTCAGGCCCCAGCGAAAGGCAGAACACGACTCCCCATGTGTTTCATCAAGCTAGCACGGCAGCCCCACTTTTGCATGGAAGGCTAATAGCTAGCGTTCTAACTCGAAGAAACGACACTGCAGAGAAACCGTGCTTTAGCTACCGTCGACCTCTCTGTGGGGGAAGCAGTTTAAGGTGTACAGTGGGTGAGAGCCTGGGGACGGTTTCCATTTCGTAATATCGGGGGAGAGACAGGCCGGTACAGAAGGCAGCTCTCAACTCACTACATGGTTATGGGGCTAGTTCCGTTGCCCATGTTGTGTGTGCAGGCTTAAACACAGCCACCTAACTCGAAGGAAAAACTCGGTAGAGAGCCTGTGCTGCAGGTAAAACAGCTGCTCCTGAGTGTGGAGGCATTTTGTTGTGTGCGTGTGTGAGAGCACTGCAAGGGAGTCCAAAGCTTTTTGCGAGTGAGACTCAGGCCCCAGCGAAAGGCAGAACACGACTCCCCATGTGTTTCATCACGCTAGCACGGCAGCCGCACTTTTGCGTGGAAGTCTAATAGCTATCGTTCTAACTGGAAGAAAACACTGTAGAGAGACCGTGCTTTAGCTACCGTCGACCTCTAGACGGAGGAAGCATTCCACGGAGTACCGTGGCTGAGAGCCTGGGGAACGGGTTCCATACGTGAAAACAAGGGAGAAATAGGTCCTGGCAGAAGGCACCTCTGGACTCAGCTCTTGCTACCTGAAGCTAACACTACTGCTCCATGTGTGCTTGGAATGCTATGTGCTCGACACTGATTGGGAATAAACAAGCCTGTAAAGAATCCCAGCTGCAGCTCATTCGCCTACCAGGCTACTAACACCAAGAATCAATGCTGTAGCGTTACTGCGCTTTAGCTAACATTGCCGTTCCTGAAGCCGCAGGAGTTGTATAGTGCTCGTGTATGAGAGACCGGGGAAAGGGTCCCATACGTGAAATGGAGTGAGAAACAGGCCGGTGCGGAAGGCAGCTCTCAACTTACCTCTTGTTTATGAGGCTAGGACCCTTGCCCCGGGTGTGCCTGCAGGCCATAAGCCAACCACCTAACTCAAAGGAACAACTCTGTAGGGAATTCCTGCTTCACCTAAAATAGCCATGCCTCAGGGTGGATGCATTGTGTGGTGTGCATGCGTGAGTGCACAGCAAGTGAGTCCAAAACCATTTTCCCTGTGAGACCCAGGCCCCGGAAGGAGCCACTTGCTCCATGAAACTAGTACTGCGACCCCACTTTTGAATTGAAGTCTAATGGCTAGCTTTCTAACTCGAAGAAACAACACTGTAGGGAAACCGTGCTTTAGCTACCGTCGACCTCTCTGTGGGCGAAGAAGTTTAGGGTGTACTGTGGCTGAGAGCCTGGGGACGGTTTCCATATCGTAATATCGGGGGAGAGACAGGCCGGTACAGAAGGCAGCTCTCAACTCACATCATGGTTATGGGGCTAGTACCGTTGCCCAGGCTGTGTGTGACAGCTTAAACACAGCCACCTAACTCGAAGGAAAAACTCGGTTGAGAGCCTGTGCTGCAGGTAAAACAGCTGCTCCTGAGGGTGGCAGCATTTTGTTGTGTGCGTGCGTGAGAGCACTGCAAGGGAGTCCAAAGCTTTTTGCGAGTGAGACTCAGGCCCCAGCGAAAGGCAGAACACGACTCCCCATGTGTTTCAACACGCTAGCACGGCAGCCCCACTTTTGCATGGAAGTCTAATAGCTAGCGTTCTAACTCGAAGAAACAACACTGTAGAGAAATGGTGCCTTAGCTACCGTCGACCTCTCTGTGGGCGAAGCACTTTAGGGTAAACTGTGGCTGAGAGCCTGGGGACGGTTTCAATATCGTAATATCAGAGAGAGACAGGCCGGTACAGAAGGCAGCTCTCAACTCACATCATGGTTATGCGGATAGTACCATTGCCCAGGGTGTGTGTGCCGGCTTAAACACAGCCACCTAATTCAAAGGAAAAACTCCCTTGAGAGCCTGTGCTGCAGGTAAAACAGCTGCTCCTGTGGGTGGAAGCATTTTGTTGTGTGCGTGCGTGAGAGCACGGCAAGGGAGTCCAAAGCTTTTTGCGAGTGACACTCAGGCCCGAGCGAAAGGCAGAACACGTCTCCCCATGTGATTCATCAAACTAGCACGGCAGCCCCACTTTGGCATGGAAGGCCAATAGCTAGCGTTCTAACTCGAAGAAACAACACTGTAGAGAAACCGTGATTTAGCTACCGTCGACCTCTCTGTGGGTGAAGTAGTTGAGGGTGTACTGTGGCTGAGAGCCTAGGGACGGTTTCCATTTCGTAATATCGGGGGAGAGACAGGCCGGTACAGAAGGCAGCTCTCAACTCACATCATGGTTATGGGGCTAGTACCGTTGCCCAGGCTGTGTGTGCCAGCTTAAACACAGCCACCTAACTCAAAGGAAAAACTCGGTTGAGAGCCTGTGCTGCAGGTAAAACAGCTGCTCCTGAGGGTGGCAGCATTTTGTTGTGTGCGTGCGTGAGAGCACTGCAAGGGAGTCCAAAGCTTTTTGCAAGTGAGACTCAGGCCCCAGCGAAAGGCAGAACACGACTCCCCATGTGTTTCAACACGCTAGCACGGCAGCCCCACTTTTGCATGGAAGTCTAATAGCTAGCGTTCTAACTCGAAGAAACAACACTGTAGAGAAACGGTGCCTTAGCTACCGTCGACCTCTCTGTGGGCGAAGCACTTTAGGGTAAACTGTGGCTGAGAGCCCGGGGACGGTTTCAATATCGTAATATCAGAGAGAGACAGGCCGGTACAGAAGGCAGCTCTCAACTCACATCATGGTTATGCGGATAGTACCGTTGCCCAGGGTGTGTGTGCCGGCTTAAACACAGCCACCTAATTCAAAGGAAAAACTCCCTTGAGAGCCTGTGCTGCAGGTAAAACAGCTGCTCCTGTGGGTGGAAGCATTTTGTTGTGTGCGTGCGTGAGAGCACGGCAAGGGAGTCCAAAGCTTTTTGCGAGTGACACTCAGGCCCGAGCGAAAGGCAGAACACGTCTCCCCATGTGATTCATCAAACTAGCACGGCAGCCCCACTTTGGCATGGAAGGCCAATAGCTAGCGTTCTAACTCGAAGAAACAACACTGTAGAGAAACCGTGCTTTAGCTACCATCGACCTCTCTGTGGGTGAAGTAGTTGAGGGTGTACTGTGGCTGAGGGCCTGGGGACGGTTTCCATTTCGTAATATCGGGGGAGAGACAGGCCGGTACAGAAGGCAGCTCTCAACTCACATCATGGTTATGGGGCTAGTTCCGTTGCCCAGGGTGTGTTTGCAGGCTTAAAGACAGCCACCTAACTCAAAGGAAAAACACGGTACAGAATCCGTGCTTCAGCTAAAACAGCCCCTCCTGAGGGTGGAAGCATTGGGTTGTGTGCGTCCGTGAGAGCACTGCAAGGGAGTCCAAAGCTTTTTGCGAGTGAGACTCAGGCCCCAGCGAAAGGCAGAACACCACTCCCCATGTGTTTCATCAAGCTAGCACTGCAGCCCCACTTTTGCATGGAAGTCCAATAGCTGGCGTTCTAACTCGAAGAAACAACACTGGAGAGAAACCGTGCCTTAGCTACCGTCGATCTCTCTGTGGGCGAAGCAGTTTAGGGTAAACTGTGGCTGAGAGCCTGGGGACGGTTTCAGTATCGTAATATCAGGGAGAGACAGGCCAGTACAGAAGGCAGCTCTCAACTCACATCATGGTTATGCGGATAGTACCGTTGCCCAGGGTGTGTGTGCCGGCTTAGACACGGCCACCTAATTCAAAGGAAAAACTCCCTTGAGAGCCTGTGCTGCAGGTGAAACAGCTGCTCCTGTGGGTGGAAGCATTTTGTTGTGTGCGTGCGTGAGAGCACTGCAAGGGAGTCCAAAGCTTTTTGCGAGTGAGACTCAGGCCCCAGCGAAAGGCAGAACACGACTCCCCATGTGTTTCATCAAGCTAGCACGGCAGCCCCACTTTTGCATGGAAGGCTAATAGCTAGGTTCTAACTCGAAGAAACAACACTGTAGAGAAACCGTGCTTTAGCTACCGTCGACCTCTCTGTGGGCGAAGAAGTTTAGGGTGTACTGTGGCTGAGAGCCTGGGGACGGTTTCAATATCGTAATATCGGGGGAGAGACAGGCCAGTACAGAAGGCAGCTCTCAACTCACATCATCGTTATGGGGCTAGTACCGTTGCCCTGGGTGTGTGTGCAGGCTTAAAGACAGCCACCTAACTCAAAGGAAAAACACGGTAGAGAATCCGTGCTTCAGCTAAAACAGCCGCTCCTGAGGGTGGAAGCATTTGGTTGTGTGCGTGCGTGAGAGGACTGCAAGGGAGTCCAAAGTTTCTGCGAGTGAGACTCAGGCCCCAGCAAAAGGCAGAACACGACTCCCCGTGTGTTTCCTTTAGCTAGCACTGCGGCCCTACTTTTGCATGGAAGTCTAATCGCTAGCGTTCTTCCTGGAAGAAACAACACGGTAGAGAAACCGTGCTTTAGCTACCATCCACCTCTCTGAGGGAGGAAGCACTTTCCAGGCTACCGTGGGTGAGAGCCTGAGGAACGGGTTCCTTACGTGAAACCGAGGGAGAAGGAGTCCGGGCCAGAAGGCTCCTCTCGACTCAGCTCTTGTTACCTGAAGCTAACACTTCGGCTCCATGTGTGCATAGGAATGCTAAGGGCTCCGCACTGATTTGGCAGAAAGAAGCCGGTCAAGAACCCCAGCTTCAGCTCATTCGCCTCTCCACAGGGTGGCAGCATTTTCAAGTCTGCTCGAGTGCAAACCTGGGGAAGGAGTCCCAGCAGAATTCGGAGGGAGAAATAAGCATGGGCAGAAGACACCTATCGACTCAACTCTTGTTTCGGGAAACTAGATCGGCTCTCCCGTGTGTGCGTGGAGTCCTCAGTGCCATCCACGTAACGCAAAGGAACAAAACTGTAGAGAACCCGTGCCTCAGCAAAGATCGCCCTTCCTGAGCGGGAACTTCATGTATTGTGTGTTTTTGTGAAAGCATGTGAAATGGAACCTACACGTAACCCGGAGTGAGAAGCAGGCCTGGAAGGAAGGCTGCTGTCGACTCACCTCTTGTTTGAGGAGATTAGCACTGCTGCACCCTGTGTGCCTGGATGCCTAGTTACCAGGCTACTAACACCAAGAATCAATCCTATAGAGTGACTGCGCTTCAGTTAACATTGCCGTTCCTGAAGCAGGAGGAATTTGACACTGCTCGTGTACGAGACACCGGGGAAAGGGTCCCATACGTGAAATGGAGTGAGAAACAGGCCGGTGCGGAAGGCAGCTCTCAAGTCACCTCTGGTTTATGAGGCTAGTACCCTTGCCCCGGGGGTGCCTGCAGGCCTAAAGCCAACCACCTAACTCAAAGGAACAACTCTGTAGGGAATTTCTGCTTCGGCTAAAAGAGCCATGCCTCAGGGTGGACGCATTTTGCTGTGTGCATGCGTGAGCGCACTGCAGGTGAGCCCAAAACCATTTTCCTTGTGAGACCCAGGCCCCGGAAGAAGCCAGAACACGACTCCCCACTTGCTCCATGAAGCTAGAACTGCGGTCCCAATTTTGCTTGGAAGTCTAATAGATAGCTTTCTAACTCGGAGAAACAACACTGTAGAGAAACCGTGCTTTAGCTACTGTCGACCTCTCTGTGGGCGAAGCAGTTTAGGGTGTACTGTGGCTGAGAGCCTGGGGACGGTTTCCATTTCGTAATATCGGGGGAGAGAAAGGCCGGTACATAATGCAGCTCTGAACTCACTACATGGTTATGGGGAAAGTTCCGTTCCCCCGTGGGAGTGTGCAGGCTTAAACACAGCCACCTTACTCGACGGAAAAACTCGGTTGAGAGCCTGTGCTGCAGGTAAAACAGCTGCTCCTGAGTGTGGAAGCATTTTGTTGTGTGCGTGCGTGAGAGCACTGCAAGGGAGTCCAAAGCTTTTTGCGAGTGAGACTCAGGCCCCAGCGAAAGGCAGAACACCACTCCCCATGTGTTTCATCAAGCTAGCAAGGCAGCCCCACTTTTGCATGGAAGTCTAATAGCTAGCGTTGTAACTCGAAGAAACAACAGTGTAGAGAAACGGTGCCTTAGCTACCGTCGACCTCTCTGTGGGCGAAGCAGTTTAGGGTAAACTGTGGCTGAGAGCCTGGGGACGGTTTCAGTATCGTAATATCAGGGAGAGACAGGCCAGTACAGAAGGCAGCTCTCAACTCACATCATGGTTATGCGGATAGTACCGTTGCCCAGGGTGTGTGTGCCGGCTTAGACACGGCCACCTAATTCAAAGGAAAAACTCCCTTGAGAGCCTGTGCTGCAGGTGAAACAGCTGCTCCTGTGGGTGGAAGCATTTTGTTGTGTGCGTGCGTGAGAGCACTGCAAGGGAGTCCAAAGCTTTTTGCGAGTGAGACTCAGGCCCCAGCGAAAGGCAGAACACGACTCCCCATGTGTTTCATCAAGCTAGCACGGCAGCCCCACTTTTGCATGGAAGGCTAATAGCTAGGTTCTAACTCGAAGAAACAACACTGTAGAGAAACCGTGCTTTAGCTACCGTCGACCTCTCTGTGGGCGAAGAAGTTTAGGGTGTACTGTGGCTGAGACCCTGGGGACGGTTTCAATATCCTAATATCGGGGGAGAGACAGGCCAGTACAGAAGGCAGCTCTCAACTCACATCATCGTTATGGGGCTAGTACCGTTGCCCTGGGTGTGTGTGCAGGCTTAAAGACAGCCACCTAACTCAAAGGAAAAACACGGTAGAGAATCCGTGCTTCAGCTAAAACAGCCGCTCCTGAGGGTGGAAGCATTTGGTTGTGTGCGTGCGTGAGAGGACTGCAAGGGAGTCCAAAGTTTCTGCGAGTGAGACTCAGGCCCCAGCAAAAGGCAGAACACGACTCCCCGTGTGTTTCCTTTAGCTAGCACTGCGGCCCTACTTTTGCATGGAAGTCTAATCGCTAGCGTTCTTCCTGGAAGAAACAACACGGTAGAGAAACCGTGCTTTAGCTACCATCCACCTCTCTGAGGGAGGAAGCACTTTCCAGGCCACCGTGGGTGAGAGCCTGAGGAACGGGTTCCTTACGTGAAACCGAGGGAGAAGGAGTCCGGGCCAGAAGGCTCCTCTCGACTCAGCTCTTGTTACCTGAAGCTAACACTTCGGCTCCATGTGTGCATAGGAATGCTAAGGGCTCCGCACTGATTTGGCAGAAAGAAGCCGGTCAAGAACCCCAGCTTCAGCTCATTCGCCTCTCCACAGGGTGGCAGCATTTTCAAGTCTGCTCGAGTGCAAACCTGGGGAAGGAGTCCCAGCAGAATTCGGAGGGAGAAATAAGCATGGGCAGAAGACACCTATCGACTCAACTCTTGTTTCGGGAAACTAGATCGGCTCTCCCGTGTGTGCGTGGAGTCCTCAGTGCCATCCACGTAACGCAAAGGAACAAAACTGTAGAGAACCCGTGCCTCAGCAAAGATCGCCCTTCCTGAGCGGGAACTTCATGTATTGTGTGTTTTTGTGAAAGCATGAGAAATGGAACCTACACGTAACTCGGAGTGAGAAGCAGGCCTGGAAGGAAGGCTGCTGTCGACTCACCTCTTGTTTGAGGAGATTAGCACTGCTGCACCCTGTGTGCCTGGATGCCTAGTTACCAGGCTACTAACACCAAGAATCAATCCTATAGAGTGACTGCGCTTCAGTTAACATTGCCGTTCCTGAAGCAGGAGGAATTTGACACTGCTCGTGTACGAGACACCGGGGAAAGGGTCCCATACGTGAAATGGAGTGAGAAACAGGCCGGTGCGGAAGGCAGCTCTCAAGTCACCTCTGGTTTATGAGGCTAGTACCCTTGCCCCGGGGGTGCCTGCAGGCCTAAAGCCAACCACCTAACTCAAAGGAACAACTCTGTAGGGAATTTCTGCTTCGGCTAAAAGAGCCATGCCTCAGGGTGGACGCATTTTGCTGTGTGCATGCGTGAGCGCACTGCAGGTGAGCCCAAAACCATTTTCCTTGTGAGACCCAGGCCCCGGAAGAAGCCAGAACACGACTCCCCACTTGCTCCATGAAGCTAGAACTGCGGTCCCAATTTTGCTTGGAAGTCTAATAGATAGCTTTCTAACTCGGAGAAACAACACTGTAGAGAAACCGTGCTTTAGCTACTGTCGACCTCTCTGTGGGCGAAGCAGTTTAGGGTGTACTGTGGCTGAGAGCCTGGGGACGGTTTCCATTTCGTAATATCGGGGGAGAGAAAGGCCGGTACATAATGCAGCTCTGAACTCACTACATGGTTATGGGGAAAGTTCCGTTCCCCCGTGGGAGTGTGCAGGCTTAAACACAGCCACCTTACTCGACGGAAAAACTCGGTTGAGAGCCTGTGCTGCAGGTAAAACAGCTGCTCCTGAGTGTGGAAGCATTTTGTTGTGTGCGTGCGTGAGAGCACTGCAAGGGAGTCCAAAGCTTTTTGCGAGTGAGACTCAGGCCCCAGCGAAAGGCAGAACACCACTCCCCATGTGTTTCATCAAGCTAGCACGGCAGCCCCACTTTTGCATGGAAGTCTAATAGCTAGCGTTGTAACTCGAAGAAACAACAGTGTAGAGAAACGGTGCCTTAGCTACCGTCGACCTCTCTGTGGGCGAAGCAGTTTAGGGTAAACTGTGGCTGAGAGCCTGGGGACGGTTTCAATATCGTAATATCAGGGAGAGACAGGCGGGTACAGAAGGCAGCTCTCAACTCACATCATGGTTATGCGGATAGTACCGTTGCCCAGGGTGTGTGTGCCGGCTTAAACACAGCCACCTAATTCAAAGGAAAAACTCCCTTGAGAGCCTGTGCTGCAGGTAAAACAGCTGCTCCTGTGGGTGGAAGCATTTTGTTGTGTGCGTGCGTGAGAGCACGGCAAGGGAGTCCAAAGCTTTTTGCGAGTGACACTCAGGCCCGAGCGAAAGGCAGAACACGTCTCCCCATGTGATTCATCAAACTAGCACGGCAGCCCCACTTTGGCATGGAAGGCCAATAGCTAGCGTTCTAACTCGAAGAAACAACACTGTAGAGAAACCGTGCTTTAGCTACCGTCGACCTCTCTGTGGGTGAAGTAGTTGAGGGTGTACTGTGGCTGAGGGCCTGGGGACGGTTTCCATTTCGTAATATCGGGGGAGAGACAGGCCGGTACAGAAGGCACCTCTCAACTCACATCATGGTTATGGGGCTAGTTCCGTTGCCCAGGGTGTGTTTGCAGGCTTAAAGACAGCCACCTAACTCAAAGGAAAAACACGGTACAGAATCCGTGCTTCAGCTAAAACAGCCCCTCCTGAGGGTGGAAGCATTGGGTTGTGTGCGTCCGTGAGAGCACTGCAAGGGAGTCCAAAGCTTTTTGCGAGTGAGACTCAGGCCCCAGCGAAAGGCAGAACACCACTCCCCATGTGTTTCATCAAGCTAGCACGGCAGCCCCACTTTTGCATGGAAGTCCAATAGCTGGCGTTCTAACTCGAAGAAACAACACTGGAGAGAAACCGTGCCTTAGCTACCGTCGATCTCTCTGTGGGCGAAGCAGTTTAGGGTAAACTGTGGCTGAGAGCCTGGGGACGGTTTCAGTATCGTAATATCAGGGAGAGACAGGCCAGTACAGAAGGCAGCTCTCAACTCACATCATGGTTATGCGGATAGTACCGTTGCCCAGGGTGTGTGTGCCGGCTTAGACACGGCCACCTAATTCAAAGGAAAAACTCCCTTGAGAGCCTGTGCTGCAGGTGAAACAGCTGCTCCTGTGGGTGGAAGCATTTTGTTGTGTGCGTGCGTGAGAGCACTGCAAGGGAGTCCAAAGCTTTTTGCGAGTGAGACTCAGGCCCCAGCGAAAGGCAGAACACGACTCCCCATGTGTTTCATCAAGCTAGCACGGCAGCCCCACTTTTGCATGGAAGGCTAATAGCTAGGTTCTAACTCGAAGAAACAACACTGTAGAGAAACCGTGCTTTAGCTACCGTCGACCTCTCTGTGGGCGAAGAAGTTTAGGGTGTACTGTGGCTGAGAGCCTGGGGACGGTTTCAATATCGTAATATCGGGGGAGAGACAGGCCAGTACAGAAGGCAGCTCTCAACCCACATCATCGTTATGGGGCTAGTACCGTTGCCCTGGGTGTGTGTGCAGGCTTAAAGACAGCCACCTAACTCAAAGGAAAAACACGGTAGAGAATCCGTGCTTCAGCTAAAACAGCCGCTCCTGAGGGTGGAAGCATTTGGTTGTGTGCGTGCGTGAGAGGACTGCAAGGGAGTCCAAAGTTTCTGCGAGTGAGACTCAGGCCCCAGCAAAAGGCAGAACACGACTCCCCGTGTGTTTCCTTTAGCTAGCACTGCGGCCCTACTTTTGCATGGAAGTCTAATCGCTAGCGTTCTTCCTGGAAGAAACAACACGGTAGAGAAACCGTGCTTTAGCTACCATCCACCTCTCTGAGGGAGGAAGCACTTTCCAGGCTACCGTGGGTGAGAGCCTGAGGAACGGGTTCCTTACGTGAAACCGAGGGAGAAGGAGTCCGGGCCAGAAGGCTCCTCTCGACTCAGCTCTTGTTACCTGAAGCTAACACTTCGGCTCCATGTGTGCATAGGAATGCTAAGGGCTCCGCACTGATTTGGCAGAAAGAAGCCGGTCAAGAACCCCAGCTTCAGCTCATTCGCCTCTCCACAGGGTGGCAGCATTTTCAAGTCTGCTCGAGTGCAAACCTGGGGAAGGAGTCCCAGCAGAATTCGGAGGGAGAAATAAGCATGGGCAGAAGACACCTATCGACTCAACTCTTGTTTCGGGAAACTAGATCGGCTCTCCCGTGTGTGCGTGGAGTCCTCAGTGCCATCCACGTAACGCAAAGGAACAAAACTGTAGAGAACCCGTGCCTCAGCAAAGATCGCCCTTCCTGAGCGGGAACTTCATGTATTGTGTGTTTTTGTGAAAGCATGAGAAATGGAACCTACACGTAACTCGGAGTGAGAAGCAGGCCTGGAAGGAAGGCTGCTGTCGACTCACCTCTTGTTTGAGGAGATTAGCACTGCTGCACCCTGTGTGCCTGGATGCCTAGTTACCAGGCTACTAACACCAAGAATCAATCCTATAGAGTGACTGCGCTTCAGTTAACATTGCCGTTCCTGAAGCAGGAGGAATTTGACACTGCTCGTGTACGAGACACCGGGGAAAGGGTCCCATACGTGAAATGGAGTGAGAAACAGGCCGGTGCGGAAGGCAGCTCTCAAGTCACCTCTGGTTTATGAGGCTAGTACCCTTGCCCCGGGGGTGCCTGCAGGCCTAAAGCCAACCACCTAACTCAAAGGAACAACTCTGTAGGGAATTTCTGCTTCGGCTAAAAGAGCCATGCCTCAGGGTGGACGCATTTTGCTGTGTGCATGCGTGAGCGCACTGCAGGTGAGCCCAAAACCATTTTCCTTGTGAGACCCAGGCCCCGGAAGAAGCCAGAACACGACTCCCCACTTGCTCCATGAAGCTAGAACTGCGGTCCCAATTTTGCTTGGAAGTCTAATAGATAGCTTTCTAACTCGGAGAAACAACACTGTAGAGAAACCGTGCTTTAGCTACTGTCGACCTCTCTGTGGGCGAAGCAGTTTAGGGTGTACTGTGGCTGAGAGCCTGGGGACGGTTTCCATTTCGTAATATCGGGGGAGAGAAAGGCCGGTACATAATGCAGCTCTGAACTCACTACATGGTTATGGGGAAAGTTCCGTTCCCCCGTGGGAGTGTGCAGGCTTAAACACAGCCACCTTACTCGACGGAAAAACTCGGTTGAGAGCCTGTGCTGCAGGTAAAACAGCTGCTCCTGAGTGTGGAAGCATTTTGTTGTGTGCGTGCGTGAGAGCACTGCAAGGGAGTCCAAAGCTTTTTGCGAGTGAGACTCAGGCCCCAGCGAAAGGCAGAACACCACTCCCCATGTGTTTCATCAAGCTAGCACGGCAGCCCCACTTTTGCATGGAAGTCTAATAGCTAGCGTTGTAACTCGAAGAAACAACAGTGTAGAGAAACGGTGCCTTAGCTACCGTCGACCTCTCTGTGGGCGAAGCAGTTTAGGGTAAACTGTGGCTGAGAGCCTGGGGACGGTTTCAATATCGTAATATCAGGGAGAGACAGGCGGGTACAGAAGGCAGCTCTCAACTCACATCATGGTTATGCGGATAGTACCGTTGCCCAGGGTGTGTGTGCCGGTTTAAACACAGCCACCTAATTCAAAGGAAAAACTCCCTTGAGAGCCTGTGCTGCAGGTAAAACAGCTGCTCCTGTGGGTGGAAGCATTTTGTTGTGTGCGTGCGTGAGAGCACGGCAAGGGAGTCCAAAGCTTTTTGCGAGTGACACTCAGGCCCGAGCGAAAGGCAGAACACGTCTCCCCATGTGATTCATCAAACTAGCACGGCAGCCCCATTTTGGCATGGAAGGCCAATAGCTAGCGTTCTAACTCGAAGAAACGACACTGTAGAGAAACCGTGCTTTAGCTACCGTCGACCTCTCTGTGGGTGAAGTAGTTGAGGGTGTACTGTGGCTGAGAGCCTGGGGACGGTTTCCATTTCGTAATATCGGGGGAGAGACAGGTCGGTACAGAAGGCACCTCTCAACTCACTACATGGTTATGGGGCTAGTTCCGTTGCCCAGGGTGTGTTTGCTGGCTTAAAGACAGCCACCTAACTCAAAGGAAAAACACGGTAGAGAATCCGTGCTTCAGCTAAAACAGCCGCTCCTGAGGGTGGAAGCGTTTGGTTGTGTGCGTGCGTGAGAGGACTGCAAGGGAGTCCAAAGTTTCTGCGAGTGAGACTCAGGCCCCAGCAAAAGGCAGAACACGACTCCCCGTGTGTTTCCTTTAGCTAGCACTGCGGCCCTACTTTTGCATGGAAGTCTAATCGCTAGCGTTCTTCCTGGAAGAAACAACACGGTAGAGAAACCGTGCTTTAGCTACCATCCACCTCTCTGAGGGAGGAAGCACTTTCCAGGCTACCGTGGGTGAGAGCCTGAGGAACGGGTTCCTTACGTGAAACCGAGGGAGAAGGAGTCCGGGCCAGAAGGCTCCTCTCGACTCAGCTCTTGTTACCTGAAGCTAACACTTCGGCTCCATGTGTGCATAGGAATGCTAAGGGCTCCGCACTGATTTGGCAGAAAGAAGCCGGTCAAGAACCCCAGCTTCAGCTCATTCGCCTCTCCACAGGGTGGCAGCATTTTCAAGTCTGCTCGAGTGCAAACCTGGGGAAGGAGTCCCAGCAGAATTCGGAGGGAGAAATAAGCATGGGCAGAAGACACCTATCGACTCAACTCTTGTTTCGGGAAACTAGATCGGCTCTCCCGTGTGTGCGTGGAGTCCTCAGTGCCATCCACGTAACGCAAAGGAACAAAACTGTAGAGAACCCGTGCCTCAGCAAAGATCGCCCTTCCTGAGCGGGAACTTCATGTATTGTGTGTTTTTGTGAAAGCATGAGAAATGGAACCTACACGTAACTCGGAGTGAGAAGCAGGCCTGGAAGGAAGGCTGCTGTCGACTCACCTCTTGTTTGAGGAGATTAGCACTGCTGCACCCTGTGTGCCTGGATGCCTAGTTACCAGGCTACTAACACCAAGAATCAATCCTATAGAGTGACTGCGCTTCAGTTAACATTGCCGTTCCTGAAGCAGGAGGAATTTGACACTGCTCGTGTACGAGACACCGGGGAAAGGGTCCCATACGTGAAATGGAGTGAGAAACAGGCCGGTGCGGAAGGCAGCTCTCAAGTCACCTCTGGTTTATGAGGCTAGTACCCTTGCCCCGGGGGTGCCTGCAGGCCTAAAGCCAACCACCTAACTCAAAGGAACAACTCTGTAGGGAATTTCTGCTTCGGCTAAAAGAGCCATGCCTCAGGGTGGACGCATTTTGCTGTGTGCATGCGTGAGCGCACTGCAGGTGAGCCCAAAACCATTTTCCTTGTGAGACCCAGGCCCCGGAAGAAGCCAGAACACGACTCCCCACTTGCTCCATGAAGCTAGAACTGCGGTCCCAATTTTGCTTGGAAGTCTAATAGATAGCTTTCTAACTCGGAGAAACAACACTGTAGAGAAACCGTGCTTTAGCTACTGTCGACCTCTCTGTGGGCGAAGCAGTTTAGGGTGTACTGTGGCTGAGAGCCTGGGGACGGTTTCCATTTCGTAATATCGGGGGAGAGAAAGGCCGGTACATAATGCAGCTCTGAACTCACTACATGGTTATGGGGAAAGTTCCGTTCCCCCGTGGGAGTGTGCAGGCTTAAACACAGCCACCTTACTCGACGGAAAAACTCGGTTGAGAGCCTGTGCTGCAGGTAAAACAGCTGCTCCTGAGTGTGGAAGCATTTTGTTGTGTGCGTGCGTGAGAGCACTGCAAGGGAGTCCAAAGCTTTTTGCGAGTGAGACTCAGGCCCCAGCGAAAGGCAGAACACCACTCCCCATGTGTTTCATCAAGCTAGCACGGCAGCCCCACTTTTGCATGGAAGTCTAATAGCTAGCGTTGTAACTCGAAGAAACAACAGTGTAGAGAAACGGTGCCTTAGCTACCGTCGACCTCTCTGTGGGCGAAGCAGTTTAGGGTAAACTGTGGCTGAGAGCCTGGGGACGGTTTCAATATCGTAATATCAGGGAGAGACAGGCGGGTACAGAAGGCAGCTCTCAACTCACATCATGGTTATGCGGATAGTACCGTTGCCCAGGGTGTGTGTGCCGGTTTAAACACAGCCACCTAATTCAAAGGAAAAACTCCCTTGAGAGCCTGTGCTGCAGGTAAAACAGCTGCTCCTGTGGGTGGAAGCATTTTGTTGTGTGCGTGCGTGAGAGCACGGCAAGGGAGTCCAAAGCTTTTTGCGAGTGACACTCAGGCCCGAGCGAAAGGCAGAACACGTCTCCCCATGTGATTCATCAAACTAGCACGGCAGCCCCATTTTGGCATGGAAGGCCAATAGCTAGCGTTCTAACTCGAAGAAACGACACTGTAGAGAAACCGTGCTTTAGCTACCGTCGACCTCTCTGTGGGTGAAGTAGTTGAGGGTGTACTGTGGCTGAGAGCCTGGGGACGGTTTCCATTTCGTAATATCGGGGGAGAGACAGGTCGGTACAGAAGGCACCTCTCAACTCACTACATGGTTATGGGGCTAGTTCCGTTGCCCAGGGTGTGTTTGCTGGCTTAAAGACAGCCACCTAACTCAAAGGAAAAACACGGTAGAGAATCCGTGCTTCAGCTAAAACAGCCGCTCCTGAGGGTGGAAGCGTTTGGTTGTGTGCGTGCGTGAGAGGACTGCAAGGGAGTCCAAAGTTTCTGCGAGTGAGACTCAGGCCCCAGCAAAAGGCAGAACACGACTCCCCGTGTGTTTCCTTTAGCTAGCACTGCGGCCCTACTTTTGCATGGAAGTCTAATCGCTAGCGTTCTTCCTGGAAGAAACAACACGGTAGAGAAACCGTGCTTTAGCTACCATCCACCTCTCTGAGGGAGGAAGCACTTTCCAGGCTACCGTGGGTGAGAGCCTGAGGAACGGGTTCCTTACGTGAAACCGAGGGAGAAGGAGTCCGGGCCAGAAGGCTCCTCTCGACTCAGCTCTTGTTACCTGAAGCTAACACTTCGGCTCCATGTGTGCATAGGAATGCTAAGGGCTCCGCACTGATTTGGCAGAAAGAAGCCGGTCAAGAACCCCAGCTTCAGCTCATTCGCCTCTCCACAGGGTGGCAGCATTTTCAAGTCTGCTCGAGTGCAAACCTGGGGAAGGAGTCCCAGCAGAATTCGGAGGGAGAAATAAGCATGGGCAGAAGACACCTATCGACTCAACTCTTGTTTCGGGAAACTAGATCGGCTCTCCCGTGTGTGCGTGGAGTCCTCAGTGCCATCCACGTAACGCAAAGGAACAAAACTGTAGAGAACCCGTGCCTCAGCAAAGATCGCCCTTCCTGAGCGGGAACTTCATGTATTGTGTGTTTTTGTGAAAGCATGAGAAATGGAACCTACACGTAACTCGGAGTGAGAAGCAGGCCTGGAAGGAAGGCTGCTGTCGACTCACCTCTTGTTTGAGGAGATTAGCACTGCTGCACCCTGTGTGCCTGGATGCCTAGTTACCAGGCTACTAACACCAAGAATCAATCCTATAGAGTGACTGCGCTTCAGTTAACATTGCCGTTCCTGAAGCAGGAGGAATTTGACACTGCTCGTGTACGAGACACCGGGGAAAGGGTCCCATACGTGAAATGGAGTGAGAAACAGGCCGGTGCGGAAGGCAGCTCTCAAGTCACCTCTGGTTTATGAGGCTAGTACCCTTGCCCCGGGGGTGCCTGCAGGCCTAAAGCCAACCACCTAACTCAAAGGAACAACTCTGTAGGGAATTTCTGCTTCGGCTAAAAGAGCCATGCCTCAGGGTGGACGCATTTTGCTGTGTGCATGCGTGAGCGCACTGCAGGTGAGCCCAAAACCATTTTCCTTGTGAGACCCAGGCCCCGGAAGAAGCCAGAACACGACTCCCCACTTGCTCCATGAAGCTAGAACTGCGGTCCCAATTTTGCTTGGAAGTCTAATAGATAGCTTTCTAACTCGGAGAAACAACACTGTAGAGAAACCGTGCTTTAGCTACTGTCGACCTCTCTGTGGGCGAAGCAGTTTAGGGTGTACTGTGGCTGAGAGCCTGGGGACGGTTTCCATTTCGTAATATCGGGGGAGAGAAAGGCCGGTACATAATGCAGCTCTGAACTCACTACATGGTTATGGGGAAAGTTCCGTTCCCCCGTGGGAGTGTGCAGGCTTAAACACAGCCACCTTACTCGACGGAAAAACTCGGTTGAGAGCCTGTGCTGCAGGTAAAACAGCTGCTCCTGAGTGTGGAAGCATTTTGTTGTGTGCGTGCGTGAGAGCACTGCAAGGGAGTCCAAAGCTTTTTGCGAGTGAGACTCAGGCCCCAGCGAAAGGCAGAGCACCACTCCCCATGTGTTTCATCAAGCTAGCACGGCAGCCCCACTTTTGCATGGAAGTCTAATAGCTAGCGTTGTAACTCGAAGAAACAACAGTGTAGAGAAACGGTGCCTTAGCTACCGTCGACCTCTCTGTGGGCGAAGCAGTTTAGGGTAAACTGTGGCTGAGAGCCTGGGGACGGTTTCAATATCGTAATATCAGGGAGAGACAGGCCGGTACAGAAGGCAGCTCTCAATTCACATCATGGTTATGCGGATAGTACCGTTGCCCAGGGTGTGTGTGCCGGTTTAAACACAGCCACCTAATTCAAAGGAAAAATTCCCTTGAGAGCCTGTGCTGCAGGTAAAAGAGCTGCTCCTGTGGGTGGAAGCATTTTGTTGTGTGTGTGCGTGAGAGCACGGCAAGGGAGTCCAAAGCTTTTTGCGAGTGAGACTCAGGCCCCAGCGAAAGGCAGAACACGACTCCCCATGTGTTTCATCAAGCTAGCACGGCAGCCCCACTTTTGCATGGAAGGCTAATAGCTAGCGTTCTAACTCGAAGAAACGACACTGCAGAGAAACCGTGCTTTAGCTACCGTCGACCTCTCTGTGGGGGAAGCAGTTTAAGGTGTACAGTGGGTGAGAGCCTGGGGACGGTTTCCATTTCGTAATATCGGGGGAGAGACAGGCCGGTACAGAAGGCAGCTCTCAACTCACTACATGGTTATGGGGCTAGTTCCGTTGCCCATGTTGTGTGTGCAGGCTTAAACACAGCCACCTAACTCGAAGGAAAAACTCGGTAGAGAGCCTGTGCTGCAGGTAAAACAGCTGTTCCTGAGTGTGGAGGCATTTTGTTGTGTGCGTGCGTGAGAGCACTGCAAGGGAGTCCAAAGCTTTTTGCGAGTGAGACTCAGGCCCCAGCGAAAGGCAGAACACGACTCCCCATGTGTTTCATCACGCTAGCACGGCAGCCGCACTTTTGCATGGAAGTCTAATAGCTAGCGTTCTAACTGGAAGAAAACACTGTAGAGAGACCGTGCTTTAGCTACCGTCGACCTCTAGACGGAGGAAGCATTCCACGGAGTACCGTGGCTGAGAGCCTGGGGAACGGGTTCCATACGTGAAAACAAGGGAGAAATAGGTCCTGGCAGAAGGCACCTCTGGACTCAGCTCTTGCTACCTGAAGGTAACACTACTGCTCCATGTGTGCTTGGAATGCTATGTGCTTGACACTGACTGGGAATAAACAAGCCTGTAAAGAATCCCAGCTGCAGCTCATTCGCCTACCAGGCTACTAACACCAAGAATCAATGCTGTAGCGTTACTGCGCTTTAGCTAACATTGCCGTTCCTGAAGCCGCAGGAGTTGTATAGTGCTCGTGTATGAGAGACCGGGGAAAGGGTCCCATACGTGAAATGGAGTGAGAAACAGGCCGGTGCGGAAGGCAGCTCTCAACTCACCTCTTGTTTATGAGGCTAGGACCCTTGCCCCGGGTGTGCCTGCAGGCCATAAGCCAACCACCTAACTCAAAGGAACAACTCTGTAGGGAATTCCTGCTTCGCCTAAAATAGCCATGCCTCAGGGTGGATGCATTGTGTGGTGTGCATGCGTGAGTGCACAGCAAGTGAGTCCAAAACCATTTTCCCTGTGAGACCCAGGCCCCGGAAGAAGCCAGAACACGACTCCCCACTTGCTCCATGAAACTAGTACTGCGGCCCCACTTTTGAATTGAAGTCTAATGGCTAGCTTTCTAACTCGAAGAAACAACACTGTAGAGAAACCGTGCTTTAGCTACCGTCGACCTCTCTGTGGGCGAAGAAGTTTAGGGTGTACTGTGGCTGAGAGCCTGGGGACGGTTTCCATATCGTAATATCGGGGGAGAGACAGGCCGGTACAGAAGGCAGCTCTCAACTCACATCATGGTTATGGGGCTAGTACCGTTGCCCAGGCTGTGTGTGCCAGCTTAAACACAGCCACCTAACTCGAAGGAAAAACTCGGTTGAGAGCCTGTGCTGCAGGTAAAACAGCTGCTCCTGAGGGTGACAGCATTTTGTTGTGTGCGTGCGTGAGAGCACTGCAAGGGAGTCCAAAGCTTTTTGCGAGTGAGACTCAGGCCCCAGCGAAAGGCAGAACACGACTCCCCATGTGTTTCAACACGCTAGCACGGCAGCCCCACTTTTGCATGGAAGTCTAATAGCTAGCGTTCTAACTCGAAGAAACAACACTGTAGAGAAACGGTGCCTTAGCTACCGTCGACCTCTCTGTGGGCGAAGCACTTTAGGGTAAACTGTGGCTGAGAGCCTGGGGACGGTTTCAATATCGTAATATCAGAGAGAGACAGGCCGGTACAGAAGGCAGCTCTCAACTCACATCATGGTTATGCGGATAGTACCATTGCCCAGGGTGTGCGTGCCGGCTTAAAAACAGCCACCTAATTCAAAGGAAAAACGCCCTTGAGAGCCTGTGCTGCAGGTAAAACAGCTGCTCCTGTGGGTGGAAGCATTTTGTTGTGTGCGTGCGGGAGAGCACGGCAAGGGAGTCCAAAGCTTTTTGCGAGTGACACTCAGGCCCGAGCGAAAGGCAGAACACGTCTCCCCATGTGATTCATCAAACTAGCACGGCAGCCCCACTTTGGCATGGAAGGCCAATAGCTAGCGTTCTAACTCGAAGAAACAACACTGTAGAGAAACCGTGCTTTAGCTACCGTCGACCTCTCTGTGGGCGAAGAAGTTTAGGGTGTACTGTGGCTGAGAGCCTGGGGACGGTTTCAATATCGTAATATCGGGGGAGAGACAGGCCAGTACAGAAGGCAGCTCTCAACCCACATCATCGTTATGGGGCTAGTACCGTTGCCCTGGGTGTGTGTGCAGGCTTAAAGACAGCCACCTAACTCAAAGGAAAAACACGGTAGAGAATCCGTGCTTCAGCTAAAACAGCCGCTCCTGAGGGTGGAAGCATTTGGTTGTGTGCGTGCGTGAGAGGACTGCAAGGGAGTCCAAAGTTTCTGCGAGTGAGACTCAGGCCCCAGCAAAAGGCAGAACACGACTCCCCGTGTGTTTCCTTTAGCTAGCACTGCGGCCCTACTTTTGCATGGAAGTCTAATCGCTAGCGTTCTTCCTGGAAGAAACAACACGGTAGAGAAACCGTGCTTTAGCTACCATCCACCTCTCTGAGGGAGGAAGCACTTTCCAGGCTACCGTGGGTGAGAGCCTGAGGAACGGGTTCCTTACGTGAAACCGAGGGAGAAGGAGTCCGGGCCAGAAGGCTCCTCTCGACTCAGCTCTTGTTACCTGAAGCTAACACTTCGGCTCCATGTGTGCATAGGAATGCTAAGGGCTCCGCACTGATTTGGCAGAAAGAAGCCGGTCAAGAACCCCAGCTTCAGCTCATTCGCCTCTCCACAGGGTGGCAGCATTTTCAAGTCTGCTCGAGTGCAAACCTGGGGAAGGAGTCCCAGCAGAATTCGGAGGGAGAAATAAGCATGGGCAGAAGACACCTATCGACTCAACTCTTGTTTCGGGAAACTAGATCGGCTCTCCCGTGTGTGCGTGGAGTCCTCAGTGCCATCCACGTAACGCAAAGGAACAAAACTGTAGAGAACCCGTGCCTCAGCAAAGATCGCCCTTCCTGAGCGGGAACTTCATGTATTGTGTGTTTTTGTGAAAGCATGAGAAATGGAACCTACACGTAACTCGGAGTGAGAAGCAGGCCTGGAAGGAAGGCTGCTGTCGACTCACCTCTTGTTTGAGGAGATTAGCACTGCTGCACCCTGTGTGCCTGGATGCCTAGTTACCAGGCTACTAACACCAAGAATCAATCCTATAGAGTGACTGCGCTTCAGTTAACATTGCCGTTCCTGAAGCAGGAGGAATTTGACACTGCTCGTGTACGAGACACCGGGGAAAGGGTCCCATACGTGAAATGGAGTGAGAAACAGGCCGGTGCGGAAGGCAGCTCTCAAGTCACCTCTGGTTTATGAGGCTAGTACCCTTGCCCCGGGGGTGCCTGCAGGCCTAAAGCCAACCACCTAACTCAAAGGAACAACTCTGTAGGGAATTTCTGCTTCGGCTAAAAGAGCCATGCCTCAGGGTGGACGCATTTTGCTGTGTGCATGCGTGAGCGCACTGCAGGTGAGCCCAAAACCATTTTCCTTGTGAGACCCAGGCCCCGGAAGAAGCCAGAACACGACTCCCCACTTGCTCCATGAAGCTAGAACTGCGGTCCCAATTTTGCTTGGAAGTCTAATAGATAGCTTTCTAACTCGGAGAAACAACACTGTAGAGAAACCGTGCTTTAGCTACTGTCGACCTCTCTGTGGGCGAAGCAGTTTAGGGTGTACTGTGGCTGAGAGCCTGGGGACGGTTTCCATTTCGTAATATCGGGGGAGAGACAGGCCGGTACAGAAGGCACCTCTCAACTCACATCATGGTTATGGGGCTAGTTCCGTTGCCCAGGGTGTGTTTGCAGGCTTAAAGACAGCCACCTAACTCAAAGGAAAAACACGGTACAGAATCCGTGCTTCAGCTAAAACAGCCGCTCCTGAGGGTGGAAGCATTGGGTTGTGTGCGTCCGTGAGAGCACTGCAAGGGAGTCCAAAGCTTTTTGCGAGTGAGACTCAGGCCCCAGCGAAAGGCAGAACACCACTCCCCATGTGTTTCATCAAGCTAGCACGGCAGCCCCACTTTTGCATGGAAGTCCAATAGCTGGCGTTCTAACTCGAAGAAACAACACTGGAGAGAAACCGTGCCTTAGCTACCGTCGATCTCTCTGTGGGCAAAGCAGTTTAGGGTAAACTGTGGCTGAGAGCCTGGGGACGGTTTCAGTATCGTAATATCAGGGAGAGACAGGCCAGTACAGAAGGCAGCTCTCAACTCACATCATGGTTATGCGGATAGTACCGTTGCCCAGGGTGTGTGTGCCGGCTTAGACACGGCCACCTAATTCAAAGGAAAAACTCCCTTGAGAGCCTGTGCTGCAGGTGAAACAGCTGCTCCTGTGGGTGGAAGCATTTTGTTGTGTGCGTGCGTGAGAGCACTGCAAGGGAGTCCAAAGCTTTTTGCGAGTGAGACTCAGGCCCCAGCGAAAGGCAGAACACGACTCCCCATGTGTTTCATCAAGCTAGCACGGCAGCCCCACTTTTGCATGGAAGGCTAATAGCTAGGTTCTAACTCGAAGAAACAACACTGTAGAGAAACCGTGCTTTAGCTACCGTCGACCTCTCTGTGGGCGAAGAAGTTTAGGGTGTACTGTGGCTGAGAGCCTGGGGACGGTTTCAATATCGTAATATCGGGGGAGAGACAGGCCAGTACAGAAGGCAGCTCTCAACTCACATCATGGTTATGGGGCTAGTACCGTTGCCCTGGGTGTGTGTGCAGGCTTAAAGACAGCCACCTAACTCAAAGGAAAAACACGGTAGAGAATCCGTGCTTCAGCTAAAACAGCCGCTCCTGAGGGTGGAAGCATTTGGTTGTGTGCGTGCGTGAGAGGACTGCAAGGGAGTCCAAAGTTTCTGCGAGTGAGACTCAGGCCCCAGCAAAAGGCAGAACACGACTCCCCGTGTGTTTCCTTTAGCTAGCACTGCGGCCCTACTTTTGCATGGAAGTCTAATCGCTAGCGTTCTTCCTGGAAGAAACAACACGGTAGAGAAACCGTGCTTTAGCTACCATCCACCTCTCTGAGGGAGGAAGCACTTTCCAGGCTACCGTGGGTGAGAGCCTGAGGAACGGGTTCCTTACGTGAAACCGAGGGAGAAGGAGTCCGGGCCAGAAGGCTCCTCTCGACTCAGCTCTTGTTACCTGAAGCTAACACTTCGGCTCCATGTGTGCATAGGAATGCTAAGGGCTCCGCACTGATTTGGCAGAAAGAAGCCGGTCAAGAACCCCAGCTTCAGCTCATTCGCCTCTCCACAGGGTGGCAGCATTTTCAAGTCTGCTCGAGTGCAAACCTGGGGAAGGAGTCCCAGCAGAATTCGGAGGGAGAAATAAGCATGGGCAGAAGACACCTATCGACTCAACTCTTGTTTCGGGAAACTAGATCGGCTCTCCCGTGTGTGCGTGGAGTCCTCAGTGCCATCCACGTAACGCAAAGGAACAAAACTGTAGAGAACCCGTGCCTCAGCAAAGATCGCCCTTCCTGAGCGGGAACTTCATGTATTGTGTGTTTTTGTGAAAGCATGAGAAATGGAACCTACACGTAACTCGGAGTGAGAAGCAGGCCTGGAAGGAAGGCTGCTGTCGACTCACCTCTTGTTTGAGGAGATTAGCACTGCTGCACCCTGTGTGCCTGGATGCCTAGTTACCAGGCTACTAACACCAAGAATCAATCCTATAGAGTGACTGCGCTTCAGTTAACATTGCCGTTCCTGAAGCAGGAGGAATTTGACACTGCTCGTGTACGAGACACCGGGGAAAGGGTCCCATACGTGAAATGGAGTGAGAAACAGGCCGGTGCGGAAGGCAGCTCTCAAGTCACCTCTGGTTTATGAGGCTAGTACCCTTGCCCCGGGGGTGCCTGCAGGCCTAAAGCCAACCACCTAACTCAAAGGAACAACTCTGTAGGGAATTTCTGCTTCGGCTAAAAGAGCCATGCCTCAGGGTGGACGCATTTTGCTGTGTGCATGCGTGAGCGCACTGCAGGTGAGCCCAAAACCATTTTCCTTGTGAGACCCAGGCCCCGGAAGAAGCCAGAACACGACTCCCCACTTGCTCCATGAAGCTAGAACTGCGGTCCCAATTTTGCTTGGAAGTCTAATAGATAGCTTTCTAACTCGGAGAAACAACACTGTAGAGAAACCGTGCTTTAGCTACTGTCGACCTCTCTGTGGGCGAAGCAGTTTAGGGTGTACTGTGGCTGAGAGCCTGGGGACGGTTTCCATTTCGTAATATCGGGGGAGAGAAAGGCCGGTACATAATGCAGCTCTGAACTCACTACATGGTTATGGGGAAAGTTCCGTTCCCCCGTGGGAGTGTGCAGGCTTAAACACAGCCACCTTACTCGACGGAAAAACTCGGTTGAGAGCCTGTGCTGCAGGTAAAACAGCTGCTCCTGAGTGTGGAAGCATTTTGTTGTGTGCGTGCGTGAGAGCACTGCAAGGGAGTCCAAAGCTTTTTGCGAGTGAGACTCAGGCCCCAGCGAAAGGCAGAACACCACTCCCCATGTGTTTCATCAAGCTAGCACGGCAGCCCCACTTTTGCATGGAAGTCTAATAGCTAGCGTTCTAACTCGAAGAAACAACACTGTAGAGAAACGGTGCCTTAGCTACCGTCGACCTCTCTGTGGGCGAAGCACTTTAGGGTAAACTGTGGCTGAGAGCCTGGGGACGGTTTCAATATCGTAATATCAGAGAGAGACAGGCCGGTACAGAAGGCAGCTCTCAACTCACATCATGGTTATGCGGATAGTACCGTTGCCCAGGGTGTGTGTGCCGGCTTAAACACAGCCACCTAATTCAAAGGAAAAACTCCCTTGAGAGCCTGTGCTGCAGGTAAAACAGCTGCTCCTGTGGGTGGAAGCATTTTGTTGTGTGCGTGCGTGAGAGCACGGCAAGGGAGTCCAAAGCTTTTTGCGAGTGACACTCAGGCCCGAGCGAAAGGCAGAACACGTCTCCCCATGTGATTCATCAAACTAGCACGGCAGCCCCACTTTGGCATGGAAGGCCAATAGCTAGCGTTCTAACTCGAAGAAACAACACTGTAGAGAAACCGTGCTTTAGCTACCGTCGACCTCTCTGTGGGTGAAGTAGTTGAGGGTGTACTGTGGCTGAGAGCCTGGGGACGGTTTCCATTTCGTAATATCGGGGGAGAGACAGGCCGGTACAGAAGGCACCTCTCAACTCACATCATGGTTATGGGGCTAGTTCCGTTGCCCAGGGTGTGTTTGCAGGCTTAAAGACAGCCACCTAACTCAAAGGAAAAACACGGTACAGAATCCGTGCTTCAGCTAAAACAGCCGCTCCTGAGGGTGGAAGCATTGGGTTGTGTGCGTCCGTGAGAGCACTGCAAGGGAGTCCAAAGCTTTTTGCGAGTGAGACTCAGGCCCCAGCGAAAGGCAGAACACCACTCCCCATGTGTTTCATCAAGCTAGCACGGCAGCCCCACTTTTGCATGGAAGTCCAATAGCTGGCGTTCTAACTCGAAGAAACAACACTGGAGAGAAACCGTGCCTTAGCTACCGTCGATCTCTCTGTGGGCGAAGCAGTTTAGGGTAAACTGTGGCTGAGAGCCTGGGGACGGTTTCAGTATCGTAATATCAGGGAGAGACAGGCCAGTACAGAAGGCAGCTCTCAACTCACATCATGGTTATGCGGATAGTACCGTTGCCCAGGGTGTGTGTGCCGGCTTAGACACGGCCACCTAATTCAAAGGAAAAACTCCCTTGAGAGCCTGTGCTGCAGGTGAAACAGCTGCTCCTGTGGGTGGAAGCATTTTGTTGTGTGCGTGCGTGAGAGCACTGCAAGGGAGTCCAAAGCTTTTTGCGAGTGAGACTCAGGCCCCAGCGAAAGGCAGAACACGACTCCCCATGTGTTTCATCAAGCTAGCACGGCAGCCCCACTTTTGCATGGAAGGCTAATAGCTAGGTTCTAACTCGAAGAAACAACACTGTAGAGAAACCGTGCTTTAGCTACCGTCGACCTCTCTGTGGGCGAAGAAGTTTAGGGTGTACTGTGGCTGAGAGCCTGGGGACGGTTTCAATATCGTAATATCGGGGGAGAGACAGGCCAGTACAGAAGGCAGCTCTCAACTCACATCATGGTTATGGGGCTAGTACCGTTGCCCTGGGTGTGTGTGCAGGCTTAAAGACAGCCACCTAACTCAAAGGAAAAACACGGTAGAGAATCCGTGCTTCAGCTAAAACAGCCGCTCCTGAGGGTGGAAGCATTTGGTTGTGTGCGTGCGTGAGAGGACTGCAAGGGAGTCCAAAGTTTCTGCGAGTGAGACTCAGGCCCCAGCAAAAGGCAGAACACGACTCCCCGTGTGTTTCCTTTAGCTAGCACTGCGGCCCTACTTTTGCATGGAAGTCTAATCGCTAGCGTTCTTCCTGGAAGAAACAACACGGTAGAGAAACCGTGCTTTAGCTACCATCCACCTCTCTGAGGGAGGAAGCACTTTCCAGGCTACCGTGGGTGAGAGCCTGAGGAACGGGTTCCTTACGTGAAACCGAGGGAGAAGGAGTCCGGGCCAGAAGGCTCCTCTCGACTCAGCTCTTGTTACCTGAAGCTAACACTTCGGCTCCATGTGTGCATAGGAATGCTAAGGGCTCCGCACTGATTTGGCAGAAAGAAGCCGGTCAAGAACCCCAGCTTCAGCTCATTCGCCTCTCCACAGGGTGGCAGCATTTTCAAGTCTGCTCGAGTGCAAACCTGGGGAAGGAGTCCCAGCAGAATTCGGAGGGAGAAATAAGCATGGGCAGAAGACACCTATCGACTCAACTCTTGTTTCGGGAAACTAGATCGGCTCTCCCGTGTGTGCGTGGAGTCCTCAGTGCCATCCACGTAACGCAAAGGAACAAAACTGTAGAGAACCCGTGCCTCAGCAAAGATCGCCCTTCCTGAGCGGGAACTTCATGTATTGTGTGTTTTTGTGAAAGCATGAGAAATGGAACCTACACGTAACTCGGAGTGAGAAGCAGGCCTGGAAGGAAGGCTGCTGTCGACTCACCTCTTGTTTGAGGAGATTAGCACTGCTGCACCCTGTGTGCCTGGATGCCTAGTTACCAGGCTACTAACACCAAGAATCAATCCTATAGAGTGACTGCGCTTCAGTTAACATTGCCGTTCCTGAAGCAGGAGGAATTTGACACTGCTCGTGTACGAGACACCGGGGAAAGGGTCCCATACGTGAAATGGAGTGAGAAACAGGCCGGTGCGGAAGGCAGCTCTCAAGTCACCTCTGGTTTATGAGGCTAGTACCCTTGCCCCGGGGGTGCCTGCAGGCCTAAAGCCAACCACCTAACTCAAAGGAACAACTCTGTAGGGAATTTCTGCTTCGGCTAAAAGAGCCATGCCTCAGGGTGGACGCATTTTGCTGTGTGCATGCGTGAGCGCACTGCAGGTGAGCCCAAAACCATTTTCCTTGTGAGACCCAGGCCCCGGAAGAAGCCAGAACACGACTCCCCACTTGCTCCATGAAGCTAGAACTGCGGTCCCAATTTTGCTTGGAAGTCTAATAGATAGCTTTCTAACTCGGAGAAACAACACTGTAGAGAAACCGTGCTTTAGCTACTGTCGACCTCTCTGTGGGCGAAGCAGTTTAGGGTGTACTGTGGCTGAGAGCCTGGGGACGGTTTCCATTTCGTAATATCGGGGGAGAGAAAGGCCGGTACATAATGCAGCTCTGAACTCACTACATGGTTATGGGGAAAGTTCCGTTCCCCCGTGGGAGTGTGCAGGCTTAAACACAGCCACCTTACTCGACGGAAAAACTCGGTTGAGAGCCTGTGCTGCAGGTAAAACAGCTGCTCCTGAGTGTGGAAGCATTTTGTTGTGTGCGTGCGTGAGAGCACTGCAAGGGAGTCCAAAGCTTTTTGCGAGTGAGACTCAGGCCCCAGCGAAAGGCAGAACACCACTCCCCATGTGTTTCATCAAGCTAGCACGGCAGCCCCACTTTTGCATGGAAGTCTAATAGCTAGCGTTGTAACTCGAAGAAACAACAGTGTAGAGAAACGGTGCCTTAGCTACCGTCGACCTCTCTGTGGGCGAAGCAGTTTAGGGTAAACTGTGGCTGAGAGCCTGGGGACGGTTTCAATATCGTAATATCAGGGAGAGACAGGCGGGTACAGAAGGCAGCTCTCAACTCACATCATGGTTATGCGGATAGTACCGTTGCCCAGGGTGTGTGTGCCGGCTTAAACACAGCCACCTAATTCAAAGGAAAAACTCCCTTGAGAGCCTGTGCTGCAGGTAAAACAGCTGCTCCTGTGGGTGGAAGCATTTTGTTGTGTGCGTGCGTGAGAGCACGGCAAGGGAGTCCAAAGCTTTTTGCGAGTGACACTCAGGCCCGAGCGAAAGGCAGAACACGTCTCCCCATGTGATTCATCAAACTAGCACGGCAGCCCCACTTTGGCATGGAAGGCCAATAGCTAGCGTTCTAACTCGAAGAAACAACACTGTAGAGAAACCGTGCTTTAGCTACCGTCGACCTCTCTGTGGGTGAAGTAGTTGAGGGTGTACTGTGGCTGAGAGCCTGGGGACGGTTTCCATTTCGTAATATCGGGGGAGAGAAAGGCCGGTACATAATGCAGCTCTGAACTCACTACATGGTTATGGGGAAAGTTCCGTTCCCCCGTGGGAGTGTGCAGGCTTAAACACAGCCACCTTACTCGACGGAAAAACTCGGTTGAGAGCCTGTGCTGCAGGTAAAACAGCTGCTCCTGAGTGTGGAAGCATTTTGTTGTGTGCGTGCGTGAGAGCACTGCAAGGGAGTCCAAAGCTTTTTGCGAGTGAGACTCAGGCCCCAGCGAAAGGCAGAACACCACTCCCCATGTGTTTCATCAAGCTAGCACGGCAGCCCCACTTTTGCATGGAAGTCTAATAGCTAGCGTTGTAACTCGAAGAAACAACAGTGTAGAGAAACGGTGCCTTAGCTACCGTCGACCTCTCTGTGGGCGAAGCAGTTTAGGGTAAACTGTGGCTGAGAGCCTGGGGACGGTTTCAATATCGTAATATCAGGGAGAGACAGGCCGGTACAGAAGGCAGCTCTCAACTCACATCATGGTTATGCGGATAGTACCGTTGCCCAGGGTGTGTGTGCCGGTTTAAACACAGCCACCTAATTCAAAGGAAAAACTCCCTTGAGAGCCTGTGCTGCAGGTAAAACAGCTGCTCCTGTGGGTGGAAGCATTTTGTTGTGTGTGTGCGTGAGAGCACGGCAAGGGAGTCCAAAGCTTTTTGCGAGTGAGTCTCAGGCCCCAGCGAAAGGCAGAACACGACTCCCCATGTGTTTCATCAAGCTAGCACGGCAGCCCCACTTTTGCATGGAAGGCTAATAGCTAGCGTTCTAACTCGAAGAAACGACACTGCAGAGAAACCGTGCTTTAGCTACCGTCGACCTCTCTGTGGGGGAAGCAGTTTAAGGTGTACAGTGGGTGAGAGCCTGGGGACGGTTTCCATTTCGTAATATCGGGGGAGAGACAGGCCGGTACAGAAGGCAGCTCTCAACTCACTACATGGTTATGGGGCTAGATCCGTTGCCCATGTTGTGTGTGCAGGCTTAAACACAGCCACCTAACTCGAAGGAAAAACTCGGTAGAGAGCCTGTGCTGTAGGTAAAACAGCTGCTCCTGAGTGTGGAGGCATTTTGTTGTGTGCGTGCGTGAGAGCACTGCAAGGGAGTCCAAAGCTTTTTGCGAGTGAGACTCAGGCCCCAGCAAAAGGCAGAACACGACTCCCCATGTGTTTCATCACGCTAGCACGGCAGCCGCACTTTTGCATGGAAGTCTAATAGCTAGCGTTCTAACTGGAAGAAAACACTGTAGAGAGACCGTGCTTTAGCTACCGTCGACCTCTAGACGGAGGAAGCATTCCACGGAGTACCGTGGCTGAGAGCCTGGGGAACGGGTTCCATACGTGAAAACAAGGGAGAAATAGGTCCTGGCAGAAGGCACCTCTGGACTCAGCTCTTGCTACCTGAAGCTAACACTACTGCTCCATGTGTGCTTGGAATGCTATGTGCTCGACACTGACTGGGAATAAACAAGCCTGTAAAGAATCCCAGCTGCAGCTCATTCGCCTACCAGGCTACTAACACCAAGAATCAATGCTGTAGCGTTACTGCGCTTTAGCTAACATTGCCGTTCCTGAAGCCGCAGGAGTTGTATAGTGCTCGTGTATGAGAGACCGGGGAAAGGGTCCCATACGTGAAATGGAGTGAGAAACAGGCCGGTGCGGAAGGCAGCTCTCAACTTACCTCTTGTTTATGAGGCTAGGACCCTTGCCCCGGGTGTGCCTGCAGGCCATAAGCCAACCACCTAACTCAAAGGAACAACTCTGTAGGGAATTCCTGCTTCGCCTAAAATAGCCATGCCTCAGGGTGGATGCATTGTGTGGTGTGCATGCGTGAGTGCACAGCAAGTGAGTCCAAAACCATTTTCCCTGTGAGACCCAGGCCCCGGAAGAAGCCAGAACACGACTCCCCACTTGCTCCATGAAACTAGTACTGCGGCCCCACTTTTGAATTGAAGTCTAATGGCTAGCTTTCTAACTCGAAGAAACAACACTGTAGAGAAACCGTGCTTTAGCTACCGACGACCTCTCTGTGGGCGAAGAAGTTTAGGGTGTACTGTGGCTGAGAGCCTGGGGACGGTTTCCATATCGTAATATCGGGGGAGAGACAGGCCGGTACAGAAGGCAGCTCTCAACTCACATCATGGTTATGGGGCTAGTACCGTTGCCCAGGCTGTGTGTGCCAGCTTAAACACAGCCACCTAACTCGAAGGAAAAACTCGGTTGAGAGCCTGTGCTGCAGGTAAAACAGCTGCTCCTGAGGGTGACAGCATTTTGTTGTGTGCGTGCGTGAGAGCACTGCAAGGGAGTCCAAAGCTTTTTGCGAGTGAGACTCAGGCCCCAGCGAAAGGCAGAACACGACTCCCCATGTGTTTCAACACGCTAGCACGGCAGCCCCACTTTTGCATGGAAGTCTAATAGCTAGCGTTCTAACTCGAAGAAACAACACTGTAGAGAAACGGTGCCTTAGCTACCGTCGACCTCTCTGTGGGCGAAGCACTTTAGGGTAAACTGTGGCTGAGAGCCTGGGGACGGTTTCAATATCGTAATATCAGAGAGAGACAGGCCGGTACAGAAGGCAGCTCTCAACTCACATCATGGTTATGCGGATAGTACCATTGCCCAGGGTGTGTGTGCCGGCTTAAACACAGCCACCTAATTCAAAGGAAAAACTCCCTTGAGAGCCTGTGCTGCAGGTAAAACAGCTGCTCCTGTGGGTGGAAGCATTTTGTTGTGTGCGTGCGGGAGAGCACGGCAAGGGAGTCCAAAGCTTTTTGCGAGTGACACTCAGGCCCGAGCGAAAGGCAGAACACGTCTCCCCATGTGATTCATCAAACTAGCACGGCAGCCCCACTTTGGCATGGAAGGCCAATAGCTAGCGTTCTAACTCGAAGAAACAATACTGTAGAGAAACCGTGATTTAGCTACCGTCGACCTCTCTGTGGGTGAAGTAGTTGAGGGTGTACTGTGGCTGAGAGCCTGGGGACGGTTTCCATATCGTAATATCGGGGGAGAGACAGGCCGGTACAGAAGGCAGCTCTCAACTCACATCATGGTTATGGTGCTAGTACCGTTGCCCAGGCTGTGTGTGCCAGCTTAAACACAGCCACCTAACTCGAAGGAAAAACTCGGTTGAGAGCCTGTGCTGCAGGTAAAACAGCTGCTCCTGAGGGTGGCAGCATTTTGTTGTGTGCGTGCGTGAGAGCACTGCAAGGGAGTCCAAAGCTTTTTGCAAGTGAGACTCAGGCCCCAGCGAAAGGCAGAACACGACTCCCCATGTGTTTCAACACGCTAGCACGGCAGCCCCACTTTTGCATGGAAGTCTAATAGCTAGCGTTCTAACTCGAAGAAACAACACTGTAGAGAAACGGTGCCTTAGCTACCGTCGACCTCTCTGTGGGCGAAGCACTTTAGGGTAAACTGTGGCTGAGAGCCTGGGGACGGTTTCAATATCGTAATATCAGAGAGAGACAGGCCGGTACAGAAGGCAGCTCTCAACTCACATCATGGTTATGCGGATAGTACCGTTGCCCAGGGTGTGTGTGCCGGCTTAAACACAGCCACCTAATTCAAAGGAAAAACTCCCTTGAGAGCCTGTGCTGCAGGTAAAACAGCTGCTCCTGTGGGTGGAAGCATTTTGTTGTGTGCGTGCGTGAGAGCACGGCAAGGGAGTCCAAAGCTTTTTGCGAGTGACACTCAGGCCCGAGCGAAAGGCAGAACACGTCTCCCCATGTGATTCATCAAACTAGCACGGCAGCCCCACTTTGGCATGGAAGGCCAATAGCTAGCGTTCTAACTCGAAGAAACAACACTGTAGAGAAACCGTGCTTTAGCTACCGTCGACCTCTCTGTGGGTGAAGTAGTTGAGGGTGTACTGTGGCTGAGAGCCTGGGGACGGTTTCCATTTCGTAATATCGGGAGAGAGACAGGCCGGTACAGAAGGCACCTCTCAACTCACATCATGGTTATGGGGCTAGTTCCGTTGCCCAGGGTGTGTTTGCAGGCTTAAAGACAGCCACCTAACTCAAAGGAAAAACACGGTACAGAATCCGTGCTTCAGCTAAAACAGCCGCTCCTGAGGGTGGAAGCATTGGGTTGTGTGCGTCCGTGAGAGCACTGCAAGGGAGTCCAAAGCTTTTTGCGAGTGAGACTCAGGCCCCAGCGAAAGGCAGAACACCACTCCCCATGTGTTTCATCAAGCTAGCACGGCAGCCCCACTTTTGCATGGAAGTCCAATAGCTGGCGTTCTAACTCGAAGAAACAACACTGGAGAGAAACCGTGCCTTAGCTACCGTCGATCTCTCTGTGGGCGAAGCAGTTTAGGGTAAACTGTGGCTGAGAGCCTGGGGACGGTTTCAGTATCGTAATATCAGGGAGAGACAGGCCAGTACAGAAGGCAGCTCTCAACTCACATCATGGTTATGCGGATAGTACCGTTGCCCAGGGTGTGTGTGCCGGCTTAGACACGGCCACCTAATTCAAAGGAAAAACTCCCTTGAGAGCCTGTGCTGCAGGTGAAACAGCTGCTCCTGTGGGTGGAAGCATTTTGTTGTGTGCGTGCGTGAGAGCACTGCAAGGGAGTCCAAAGCTTTTTGCGAGTGAGACTCAGGCCCCAGCGAAAGGCAGAACACGACTCCCCATGTGTTTCATCAAGCTAGCACGGCAGCCCCACTTTTGCATGGAAGGCTAATAGCTAGGTTCTAACTCGAAGAAACAACACTGTAGAGAAACCGTGCTTTAGCTACCGTCGACCTCTCTGTGGGCGAAGAAGTTTAGGGTGTACTGTGGCTGAGAGCCTGGGGACGGTTTCAATATCGTAATATCGGGGGAGAGACAGGCCAGTACAGAAGGCAGCTCTCAACTCACATCATGGTTATGGGGCTAGTACCGTTGCCCTGGGTGTGTGTGCAGGCTTAAAGACAGCCACCTAACTCAAAGGAAAAACACGGTAGAGAATCCGTGCTTCAGCTAAAACAGCCGCTCCTGAAGGTGGAAGCATTTGGTTGTGTGCGTGCGTGAGAGGACTGCAAGGGAGTCCAAAGTTTCTGCGAGTGAGACTCAGGCCCCAGCAAAAGGCAGAACACGACTCCCCGTGTGTTTCCTTTAGCTAGCACTGCGGCCCTACTTTTGCATGGAAGTCTAATCGCTAGCGTTCTTCCTGGAAGAAACAACACGGTAGAGAAACCGTGCTTTAGCTACCATCCACCTCTCTGAGGGAGGAAGCACTTTCCAGGCTACCGTGGGTGAGAGCCTGAGGAACGGGTTCCTTACGTGAAACCGAGGGAGAAGGAGTCCGGGCCAGAAGGCTCCTCTCGACTCAGCTCTTGTTACCTGAAGCTAACACTTCGGCTCCATGTGTGCATAGGAATGCTAAGGGCTCCGCACTGATTTGGCAGAAAGAAGCCGGTCAAGAACCCCAGCTTCAGCTCATTCGCCTCTCCACAGGGTGGCAGCATTTTCAAGTCTGCTCGAGTGCAAACCTGGGGAAGGAGTCCCAGCAGAATTCGGAGGGAGAAATAAGCATGGGCAGAAGACACCTATCGACTCAACTCTTGTTTCGGGAAACTAGATCGGCTCTCCCGTGTGTGCGTGGAGTCCTCAGTGCCATCCACGTAACGCAAAGGAACAAAACTGTAGAGAACCCGTGCCTCAGCAAAGATCGCCCTTCCTGAGCGGGAACTTCATGTATTGTGTGTTTTTGTGAAAGCATGAGAAATGGAACCTACACGTAACTCGGAGTGAGAAGCAGGCCTGGAAGGAAGGCTGCTGTCGACTCACCTCTTGTTTGAGGAGATTAGCACTGCTGCACCCTGTGTGCCTGGATGCCTAGTTACCAGGCTACTAACACCAAGAATCAATCCTATAGAGTGACTGCGCTTCAGTTAACATTGCCGTTCCTGAAGCAGGAGGAATTTGACACTGCTCGTGTACGAGACACCGGGGAAAGGGTCCCATACGTGAAATGGAGTGAGAAACAGGCCGGTGCGGAAGGCAGCTCTCAAGTCACCTCTGGTTTATGAGGCTAGTACCCTTGCCCCGGGGGTGCCTGCAGGCCTAAAGCCAACCACCTAACTCAAAGGAACAACTCTGTAGGGAATTTCTGCTTCGGCTAAAAGAGCCATGCCTCAGGGTGGACGCATTTTGCTGTGTGCATGCGTGAGCGCACTGCAGGTGAGCCCAAAACCATTTTCCTTGTGAGACCCAGGCCCCGGAAGAAGCCAGAACACGACTCCCCACTTGCTCCATGAAGCTAGAACTGCGGTCCCAATTTTGCTTGGAAGTCTAATAGATAGCTTTCTAACTCGGAGAAACAACACTGTAGAGAAACCGTGCTTTAGCTACTGTCGACCTCTCTGTGGGCGAAGCAGTTTAGGGTGTACTGTGGCTGAGAGCCTGGGGACGGTTTCCATTTCGTAATATCGGGGGAGAGAAAGGCCGGTACATAATGCAGCTCTGAACTCACTACATGGTTATGGGGAAAGTTCCGTTCCCCCGTGGGAGTGTGCAGGCTTAAACACAGCCACCTTACTCGACGGAAAAACTCGGTTGAGAGCCTGTGCTGCAGGTAAAACAGCTGCTCCTGAGTGTGGAAGCATTTTGTTGTGTGCGTGCGTGAGAGCACTGCAAGGGAGTCCAAAGCTTTTTGCGAGTGAGACTCAGGCCCCAGCGAAAGGCAGAACACCACTCCCCATGTGTTTCATCAAGCTAGCACGGCAGCCCCACTTTTGCATGGAAGTCTAATAGCTAGCGTTGTAACTCGAAGAAACAACAGTGTAGAGAAACGGTGCCTTAGCTACCGTCGACCTCTCTGTGAGCGAAGCAGTTTAGGGTAAACTGTGGCTGAGAGCCTGGGGACGGTTTCAATATCGTAATATCAGGGAGAGACAGGCGGGTACAGAAGGCAGCTCTCAACTCACATCATGGTTATGCGGATAGTACCGTTGCCCAGGGTGTGTGTGCCGGTTTAAACACAGCCACCTAATTCAAAGGAAAAACTCCCTTGAGAGCCTGTGCTGCAGGTAAAACAGCTGCTCCTGTGGGTGGAAGCATTTTGTTGTGTGCGTGCGTGAGAGCACGGCAAGGGAGTCCAAAGCTTTTTGCGAGTGACACTCAGGCCCGAGCAAAAGGCAGAACACGTCTCCCCCTGTGATTCATCAAACTAGCACGGCAGCCCCACTTTGGCATGGAAGGCCAATAGCTAGCGTTCTAACTCGAAGAAACGACACTATAGAGAAACCGTGCTTTAGCTACCATCGACCTCTCTGTGGGTGAAGTAGTTGAGGGTGTACTGTGGCTGAGAGCCTGGGGACGGTTTCCATTTCGTAATATCGGGGGAGAGACAGGCCGGTACAGAAGGCACCTCTCAACTCACTACATGGTTATGGGGCTAGTTCCGTTGCCCAGGGTGTGTTTGCAGGCTTAAAGACAGCCACCTAACTCAAAGGAAAAACACGGTACAGAATCCGTGCTTCAGCTAAAACAGCCGCTCCTGAGGGTGGAAGCATTGGGTTGTGTGCGTCCGTGAGAGCACTGCAAGGGAGTCCAAAGCTTTTTGCGAGTGAGACTCAGGCCCCAGCGAAAGGCAGAACACCACTCCCCATGTGTTTCATCAAGCTAGCACGGCAGCCCCACTTTTGCATGGAAGTCCAATAGCTAGCGTTCTAACTCGAAGAAACAACACTGGAGAGAAACCGTGCCTTAGCTACCGTCGACCTCTCTGTGGGCGAAGCAGTTTAGGGTAAACTGTGGCTGAGAGCCTGGGGACGGTTTCAGTATCGTAATATCAGGGAGAGACAGGCCAGTACAGAAGGCAGCTCTCAACTCACATCATGGTTATGCGGATAGTACCGTTGCCCAGGGTGTGTGTGCCGGCTTAGACACGGCCACCTAATTCAAAGGAAAAACTCCCTTGAGAGCCTGTGCTGCAGGTGAAACAGCTGCTCCTGTGGGTGGAAGCATTTTGTTGTGTGCGTGCGTGAGAGCACTGCAAGGGAGTCCAAAGCTTTTTGCGAGTGAGACTCAGGCCCCAGCGAAAGGCAGAACACGACTCCCCATGTGTTTCATCAAGCTAGCACGGCAGCCCCACTTTTGCATGGAAGGCTAATAGCTAGGTTCTAACTCGAAGAAACAACACTGTAGAGAAACCGTGCTTTAGCTACCGTCGACCTCTCTGTGGGCGAAGAAGTTTAGGGTGTACTGTGGCTGAGAGCCTGGGGACGGTTTCAATATCGTAATATCGGGGTTAGACAGGCCAGTACAGAAGGCAGCTCTCAACTCACATCATGGTTATGGGGCTAGTACCGTTGCCCTGGGTGTGTGTGCAGGCTTAAAGACAGCCACCTAACTCAAAGGAAAAACACGGTAGAGAATCCGTTCTTCAGCTTAAACAGCCACTCCCGAGGGTGGAAGCATTTGGTTGTGTGCGTGCGTGAGAGGACTGCAAGGGAGTCCAAAGTTTCTGCGAGTGAGACTCAGGCCCCAGCAAAAGGCAGAACACGACTCCCCGTGTGTTTCCTTTAGCTAGCACTGCGGCCCTACTTTTGCATGGAAGTCTAATCGCTAGCGTTCTTCCTGGAAGAAACAACACGGTAGAGAAACCGTGCTTTAGCTACCATCCACCTCTCTGAGGGAGGAAGCACTTTCCAGGCTACCGTGGGTGAGAGCCTGAGGAACGGGTTCCTTACGTGAAACCGAGGGAGAAGGAGTCCGGGCCAGAAGGCTCCTCTCGACTCAGCTCTTGTTACCTGAAGCTAACACTTCGGCTCCATGTGTGCATAGGAATGCTAAGGGCTCCGCACTGATTTGGCAGAAAGAAGCCGGTCAAGAACCCCAGCTTCAGCTCATTCGCCTCTCCACAGGGTGGCAGCATTTTCAAGTCTGCTCGAGTGCAAACCTGGGGAAGGAGTCCCAGCAGAATTCGGAGGGAGAAATAAGCATGGGCAGAAGACACCTATCGACTCAACTCTTGTTTCGGGAAACTAGATCGGCTCTCCCGTGTGTGCGTGGAGTCCTCAGTGCCATCCACGTAACGCAAAGGAACAAAACTGTAGAGAACCCGTGCCTCAGCAAAGATCGCCCTTCCTGAGCGGGAACTTCATGTATTGTGTGTTTTTGTGAAAGCATGAGAAATGGAACCTACACGTAACCCGGAGTGAGAAGCAGGCCTGGAAGGAAGGCTGCTGTCGACTCACCTCTTGTTTGAGGAGATTAGCACTGCTGCACCCTGTGTGCCTGGATGCCTAGTTACCAGGCTACTAACACCAAGAATCAATCCTATAGAGTGACTGCGCTTCAGTTAACATTGCCGTTCCTGAAGCAGGAGGAATTTGACACTGCTCGTGTACGAGACACCGGGGAAAGGGTCCCATACGTGAAATGGAGTGAGAAACAGGCCGGTGCGGAAGGCAGCTCTCAAGTCACCTCTGGTTTATGAGGCTAGTACCCTTGCCCCGGGGGTGCCTGCAGGCCTAAAGCCAACCACCTAACTCAAAGGAACAACTCTGTAGGGAATTTCTGCTTCGGCTAAAAGAGCCATGCCTCAGGGTGGACGCATTTTGCTGTGTGCATGCGTGAGCGCACTGCAGGTGAGCCCAAAACCATTTTCCTTGTGAGACCCAGGCCCCGGAAGAAGCCAGAACACGACTCCCCACTTGCTCCATGAAGCTAGAACTGCGGTCCCAATTTTGCTTGGAAGTCTAATAGATAGCTTTCTAACTCGGAGAAACAACACTGTAGAGAAACCGTGCTTTAGCTACTGTCGACCTCTCTGTGGGCGAAGCAGTTTAGGGTGTACTGTGGCTGAGAGCCTGGGGACGGTTTCCATTTCGTAATATCGGGGGAGAGAAAGGCCGGTACATAATGCAGCTCTGAACTCACTACATGGTTATGGGGAAAGTTCCGTTCCCCCGTGGGAGTGTGCAGGCTTAAACACAGCCACCTTACTCGACGGAAAAACTCGGTTGAGAGCCTGTGCTGCAGGTAAAACAGCTGCTCCTGAGTGTGGAAGCATTTTGTTGTGTGCGTGCGTGAGAGCACTGCAAGGGAGTCCAAAGCTTTTTGCGAGTGAGACTCAAGCCCCAGCGAAAGGCAGAACACCACTCCCCATGTGTTTCATCAAGCTAGCACGGCAGCCCCACTTTTGCATGGAAGTCTAATAGCTAGCGTTGTAACTCGAAGAAACAACAGTGTAGAGAAACGGTGCCTTAGCTACCGTCGACCTCTCTGTGGGCGAAGCACTTTAGGGTAAACTGTGGCTGAGAGCCTGGGGACGGTTTCAATATCGTAATATCAGGGAGAGACAGGCCGGTACAGAAGGCAGCTCTCAACTCACATCATGGTTATGCGGATAGTACCGTTGCCCAGGGTGTGTGTGCCGGTTTAAACACAGCCACCTAATTCAAAGGAAAAACTCCCTTGAGAGCCTGTGCTGCAGGTAAAACAGCTGCTCCTGTGGGTGGAAGCATTTTGTTGTGTGTGTGCGTGAGAGCACGGCAACGGAGTCCAAAGCTTTTTGCGAGTGAGACTCAGGCCCCAGCGAAAGGCAGAACACGACTCCCCATGTGTTTCATCAAGCTAGCACGGCAGCCCCACTTTTGCATGGAAGGCTAATAGCTAGCGTTCTAACTCGAAGAAACGACACTGTAGAGAAACCGTGCTTTAGCTACCGTCGACTTCTCTGTGGGCGAAGCAGTTTAGGGTGTACTGTGGGTGAGAGCCTGGGGACGGTTTCAATATCGTAATATCGGGGGAGAGACAGGCCAGTACAGAAGGCAGCTCTCAACTCACATCATGGTTATGGGGCTAGTACCGTTGCCCTGGGTGTGTGTGCAGGCTTAAAGACAGCCACCTAACTCAAAGGAAAAACACGGTAGAGAATCCGTGCTTCAGCTAAAACAGCCGCTCCTGAGGGTGGAAGCATTTGGTTGTGTGCGTGCGTGAGAGGACTGCAAGGGAGTCCAAAGTTTCTGCGAGTGAGACTCAGGCCCCAGCAAAAGGCAGAACACGACTCCCCGTGTGTTTCCTTTAGCTAGCACTGCGGCCCTACTTTTGCATGGAAGTCTAATCGCTAGCGTTCTTCCTGGAAGAAACAACACGGTAGAGAAACCGTGCTTTAGCTACCATCCACCTCTCTGAGGGAGGAAGCACTTTCCAGGCTACCGTGGGTGAGAGCCTGAGGAACGGGTTCCTTACGTGAAACCGAGGGAGAAGGAGTCCGGGCCAGAAGGCTCCTCTCGACTCAGCTCTTGTTACCTGAAGCTAACACTTCGGCTCCATGTGTGCATAGGAATGCTAAGGGCTCCGCACTGATTTGGCAGAAAGAAGCCGGTCAAGAACCCCAGCTTCAGCTCATTCGCCTCTCCACAGGGTGGCAGCATTTTCAAGTCTGCTCGAGTGCAAACCTGGGGAAGGAGTCCCAGCAGAATTCGGAGGGAGAAATAAGCATGGGCAGAAGACACCTATCGACTCAACTCTTGTTTCGGGAAACTAGATCGGCTCTCCCGTGTGTGCGTGGAGTCCTCAGTGCCATCCACGTAACGCAAAGGAACAAAACTGTAGAGAACCCGTGCCTCAGCAAAGATCGCCCTTCCTGAGCGGGAACTTCATGTATTGTGTGTTTTTGTGAAAGCATGAGAAATGGAACCTACACGTAACCCGGAGTGAGAAGCAGGCCTGGAAGGAAGGCTGCTGTCGACTCACCTCTTGTTTGAGGAGATTAGCACTGCTGCACCCTGTGTGCCTGGATGCCTAGTTACCAGGCTACTAACACCAAGAATCAATCCTATAGAGTGACTGCGCTTCAGTTAACATTGCCGTTCCTGAAGCAGGAGGAATTTGACACTGCTCGTGTACGAGACACCGGGGAAAGGGTCCCATACGTGAAATGGAGTGAGAAACAGGCCGGTGCGGAAGGCAGCTCTCAAGTCACCTCTGGTTTATGAGGCTAGTACCCTTGCCCCGGGGGTGCCTGCAGGCCTAAAGCCAACCACCTAACTCAAAGGAACAACTCTGTAGGGAA
Source organism: Halichoerus grypus (assembly GCF_964656455.1). NCBI lineage: Eukaryota > Metazoa > Chordata > Mammalia > Carnivora > Phocidae > Halichoerus > Halichoerus grypus. The sequence goes on along the minus strand of NC_135727.1, from coordinate 79,469,267 downwards.
TTTCTGCTTCGGCTAAAAGAGCCATGCCTCAGGGTGGACGCATTTTGCTGTGTGCATGCGTGAGCGCACTGCAGGTGAGCCCAAAACCATTTTCCTTGTGAGACCCAGGCCCCGGAAGAAGCCAGAACACGACTCCCCACTTGCTCCATGAAGCTAGAACTGCGGTCCCAATTTTGCTTGGAAGTCTAATAGATAGCTTTCTAACTCGGAGAAACAACACTGTAGAGAAACCGTGCTTTAGCTACTGTCGACCTCTCTGTGGGCGAAGCAGTTTAGGGTGTACTGTGGCTGAGAGCCTGGGGACGGTTTCCATTTCGTAATATCGGGGGAGAGAAAGGCCGGTACATAATGCAGCTCTGAACTCACTACATGGTTATGGGGAAAGTTCCGTTCCCCCGTGGGAGTGTGCAGGCTTAAACACAGCCACCTTACTCGACGGAAAAACTCGGTTGAGAGCCTGTGCTGCAGGTAAAACAGCTGCTCCTGAGTGTGGAAGCATTTTGTTGTGTGCGTGCGTGAGAGCACTGCAAGGGAGTCCAAAGCTTTTTGCGAGTGAGACTCAGGCCCCAGCGAAAGGCAGAACACCACTCCCCATGTGTTTCATCAAGCTAGCACGGCAGCCCCACTTTTGCATGGAAGTCTAATAGCTAGCGTTGTAACTCGAAGAAACAACAGTGTAGAGAAACGGTGCCTTAGCTACCGTCGACCTCTCTGTGGGCGAAGCAGTTTAGGGTAAACTGTGGCTGAGAGCCTGGGGACGGTTTCAATATCGTAATATCAGGGAGAGACAGGCCGGTACAGAAGGCAGCTCTCAACTCACATCATGGTTATGCGGATAGTACCGTTGCCCAGGGTGTGTGTGCCGGTTTAAACACAGCCACCTAATTCAAAGGAAATACTCCCTTGAGAGCCTGTGCTGCAGGTAAAACAGCTGCTCCTGTGGGTGGAAGCATTTTGTTGTGTGTGTGCGTGAGAGCACGGCAAGGGAGTCCAAAGCTTTTTGCGAGTGAGACTCAGGCCCCAGCGAAAGGCAGAACACGACTCCCCATGTGTTTCATCAAGCTAGCACGGCAGCCCCACTTTTGCATGGAAGGCTAATAGCTAGCGTTCTAACTCGAAGAAACGACACTGCAGAGAAACCGTGCTTTAGCTACCGTCGACCTCTCTGTGGGGGAAGCAGTTTAAGGTGTACAGTGGGTGAGAGCCTGGGGACGGTTTCCATTTCGTAATATCGGGGGAGAGACAGGCCGGTACAGAAGGCAGCTCTCAACTCACTACATGGTTATGGGGCTAGTTCCGTTGCCCATGTTGTGTGTGCAGGCTTAAACACAGCCACCTAACTCGAAGGAAAAACTCGGTAGAGAGCCTGTGCTGCAGGTAAAACAGCTGCTCCTGAGTGTGGAGGCATTTTGTTGTGTGCGTGCGTGAGAGCACTGCAAGGGAGTCCAAAGCTTTTTGCGAGTGAGACTCAGGCCCCAGCGAAAGGCAGAACACGACTCCCCATGTGTTTCATCACGCTAGCACGGCAGCCGCACTTTTGCATGGAAGTCTAATAGCTAGCGTTCTAACTGGAAGAAAACACTGTAGAGAGACCGTGCTTTAGCTACCGTCGACCTCTAGACGGAGGAAGCATTCCACGGAGTACCGTGGCTGAGAGCCTGGGGAACGGGTTCCATACGTGAAAACAAGGGAGAATTAGGTCCTGGCAGAAGGCACCTCTGGACTCAGCTCTTGCTACCTGAAGCTAACACTACTGCTCCATGTGTGCTTGGAATGCTATGTGCTCGACACTGACTGGGAATAAACAAGCCTGTAAAGAATCCCAGCTGCAGCTCATTCGCCTACCAGGCTACTAACACCAAGAATCAATGCTGTAGCGTTACTGCGCTTTAGCTAACATTGCCGTTCCTGAAGCCGCAGGAGTTGTATAGTGCTCGTGTATGAGAGACCGGGGAAAGGGTCCCATACGTGAAATGGAGTGAGAAACAGGCCGGTGCGGAAGGCAGCTCTCAACTCACCTCTTGTTTATGAGGCTAGGACCCTTGCCCCGGGTGTGCCTGCAGGCCATAAGCCAACCACCTAACTCAAAGGAACAACTCTGTAGGGAATTCCTGCTTCGCCTAAAATAGCCATGCCTCAGGGTGGATGCATTGTGTGGTGTGCATGCGTGAGTGCACAGCAAGTGAGTCCAAAACCATTTTCCCTGTGAGACCCAGGCCCCGGAAGAAGCCAGAACACGACTCCCCACTTGCTCCATGAAAGTAGTACTGTGGCCCCACTTTTGAATTGAAGTCTAATGGCTAGCTTTCTAACTCGAAGAAACAACACTGTAGAGAAACCGTGCTTTAGCTACCGTCGACCTCTCTGTGGGCGAAGAAGTTTAGGGTGTACTGTGGCTGAGAGCCTGGGGACGGTTTCCATATCGTAATATCGGGGGAGAGACAGGCCAGTACAGAAGGCAGCTCTCAACTCACATCATCGTTATGGGGCTAGTACCGTTGCCCTGGGTGTGTGTGCAGGCTTAAAGACAGCCACCTAACTCAAAGGAAAAACACGGTAGAGAATCCGTGCTTCAGCTAAAACAGCCGCTCCTGAGGGTGGAAGCATTTGGTTGTGTGCGTGCGTGAGAGGACTGCAAGGGAGTCCAAAGTTTCTGCGAGTGAGACTCAGGCCCCAGCAAAAGGCAGAACACGACTCCCCGTGTGTTTCCTTTAGCTAGCACTGCGGCCCTACTTTTGCATGGAAGTCTAATCGCTAGCGTTCTTCCTGGAAGAAACAACACGGTAGAGAAACCGTGCTTTAGCTACCATCCACCTCTCTGAGGGAGGAAGCACTTTCCAGGCTACCGTGGGTGAGAGCCTGAGGAACGGGTTCCTTACGTGAAACCGAGGGAGAAGGAGTCCGGGCCAGAAGGCTCCTCTCGACTCAGCTCTTGTTACCTGAAGCTAACACTTCGGCTCCATGTGTGCATAGGAATGCTAAGGGCTCCGCACTGATTTGGCAGAAAGAAGCCGGTCAAGAACCCCAGCTTCAGCTCATTCGCCTCTCCACAGGGTGGCAGCATTTTCAAGTCTGCTCGAGTGCAAACCTGGGGAAGGAGTCCCAGCAGAATTCGGAGGGAGAAATAAGCATGGGCAGAAGACACCTATCGACTCAACTCTTGTTTCGGGAAACTAGATCGGCTCTCCCGTGTGTGCGTGGAGTCCTCAGTGCCATCCACGTAACGCAAAGGAACAAAACTGTAGAGAACCCGTGCCTCAGCAAAGATCGCCCTTCCTGAGCGGGAACTTCATGTATTGTGTGTTTTTGTGAAAGCATGAGAAATGGAACCTACACGTAACCCGGAGTGAGAAGCAGGCCTGGAAGGAAGGCTGCTGTCGACTCACCTCTTGTTTGAGGAGATTAGCACTGCTGCACCCTGTGTGCCTGGATGCCTAGTTACCAGGCTACTAACACCAAGAATCAATCCTATAGAGTGACTGCGCTTCAGTTAACATTGCCGTTCCTGAAGCAGGAGGAATTTGACACTGCTCGTGTACGAGACACCGGGGAAAGGGTCCCATACGTGAAATGGAGTGAGAAACAGGCCGGTGCGGAAGGCAGCTCTCAAGTCACCTCTGGTTTATGAGGCTAGTACCCTTGCCCCGGGGGTGCCTGCAGGCCTAAAGCCAACCACCTAACTCAAAGGAACAACTCTGTAGGGAATTTCTGCTTCGGCTAAAAGAGCCATGCCTCAGGGTGGACGCATTTTGCTGTGTGCATGCGTGAGCGCACTGCAGGTGAGCCCAAAACCATTTTCCTTGTGAGACCCAGGCCCCGGAAGAAGCCAGAACACGACTCCCCACTTGCTCCATGAAGCTAGAACTGCGGTCCCAATTTTGCTTGGAAGTCTAATAGATAGCTTTCTAACTCGGAGAAACAACACTGTAGAGAAACCGTGCTTTAGCTACTGTCGACCTCTCTGTGGGCGAAGCAGTTTAGGGTGTACTGTGGCTGAGAGCCTGGGGACGGTTTCCATTTCGTAATATCGGGGGAGAGAAAGGCCGGTACATAATGCAGCTCTGAACTCACTACATGGTTATGGGGAAAGTTCCGTTCCCCCGTGGGAGTGTGCAGGCTTAAACACAGCCACCTTACTCGACGGAAAAACTCGGTTGAGAGCCTGTGCTGCAGGTAAAACAGCTGCTCCTGAGTGTGGAAGCATTTTGTTGTGTGCGTGCGTGAGAGCACTGCAAGGGAGTCCAAAGCTTTTTGCGAGTGAGACTCAAGCCCCAGCGAAAGGCAGAACACCACTCCCCATGTGTTTCATCAAGCTAGCACGGCAGCCCCACTTTTGCATGGAAGTCTAATAGCTAGCGTTGTAACTCGAAGAAACAACAGTGTAGAGAAACGGTGCCTTAGCTACCGTCGACCTCTCTGTGGGCGAAGCACTTTAGGGTAAACTGTGGCTGAGAGCCTGGGGACGGTTTCAATATCGTAATATCAGGGAGAGACAGGCCGGTACAGAAGGCAGCTCTCAACTCACATCATGGTTATGCGGATAGTACCGTTGCCCAGGGTGTGTGTGCCGGTTTAAACACAGCCACCTAATTCAAAGGAAAAACTCCCTTGAGAGCCTGTGCTGCAGGTAAAACAGCTGCTCCTGTGGGTGGAAGCATTTTGTTGTGTGCGTGCGTGAGAGCACGGCAAGGGAGTCCAAAGCTTTTTGCGAGTGACACTCAGGCCCGAGCGAAAGGCAGAACACGTCTCCCCATGTGATTCATCAAACTAGCACGGCAGCCCCACTTTGGCATGGAAGGCCAATAGCTAGCGTTCTAACTCGCAGAAACAACACTGTAGAGAAACCGTGCTTTAGCTACCATCGACCTCTCTGTGGGTGAAGTAGTTGAGGGTGTACTGTGGCTGAGAGCCTGGGGACGGTTTCCATTTCGTAATATCGGGGGAGACAGGCAGGTACAGAAGGCACCTCTCAACTCACTACATGGTTATGGGGCTAGTTCCGTTGCCCAGGGTGTGTTTGCTGGCTTAAAGACAGCCACCTAACTCAAAGGAAAAACACGGTAGAGAATCCGTGCTTCAGCTAAAACAGCCGCTCCTGAGGGTGGAAGCATTGGGTTGTGTGCGTCCGTGAGAGCACTGCAAGGGAGTCCAAAGCTTTTTGCGAGTGAGACTCAGGCCCCAGCGAAAGGCAGAACACCACTCCCCATGTGTTTCATCAAGCTAGCACGGCAGCCTCACTTTTGCATGGAAGTCCAATAGCTAGCGTTCTAACTCGAAGAAACAACACTGGAGAGAAACGGTGCCTTAGCTACCGTCGACCTCTCTGTGGGCGAAGCAGTTTAGGGTAAACTGTGGCTGAGAGCCTGGGGACGGTTTCAATATCGTAATATCAGGGAGAGACAGGCCGGTACAGAAGGCAGCTCTCAACACACATCATGGTTATGCGGATAGTACCGTTGCCCAGGGTGTGTGTGCCGGTTTAAACACAGCCACCTAATTCAAAGGAAAAACTCCCTTGAGAGCCTGTGCTGCAGGTGAAACAGCTGCTCCTGTGGGTGGAAGCATTTTGTTGTGTGCGTGCGTGAGAGCACTGCAAGGGAGTCCAAAGCTTTTTGCGAGTGAGACTCAGGCCCCAGCGAAAGGCAGAACACCACTCCCCATGTGTTTCATCAAGCTAGCACGGCAGCCCCACTTTTGCATGGAAGGCTGATAGCTAGGTTCTAACTCGAAGAAACAACACTGTAGAGAAACCGTGCTTTAGCTACCGTCGACCTCTCTGTGGGCGAAGAAGTTTAGGGTGTACTGTGGCTGAGAGCCTGGGGACGGTTTCAATATCGTAATATCGGGGGAGAGACAGGCCAGTACAGAAGGCAGCTCTCAACCCACATCATCGTTATGGGGCTAGTACCGTTGCCCTGGGTGTGTGTGCAGGCTTAAAGACAGCCACCTAACTCAAAGGAAAAACACGGTAGAGAATCCGTGCTTCAGCTAAAACAGCCGCTCCTGAGGGTGGAAGCATTTGGTTGTGTGCGTGCGTGAGAGGACTGCAAGGGAGTCCAAAGTTTCTGCGAGTGAGACTCAGGCCCCAGCAAAAGGCAGAACACGACTCCCCGTGTGTTTCCTTTAGCTAGCACTGCGGCCCTACTTTTGCATGGAAGTCTAATCGCTAGCGTTCTTCCTGGAAGAAACAACACGGTAGAGAAACCGTGCTTTAGCTACCATCCACCTCTCTGAGGGAGGAAGCACTTTCCAGGCTACCGTGGGTGAGAGCCTGAGGAACGGGTTCCTTACGTGAAACCGAGGGAGAAGGAGTCCGGGCCAGAAGGCTCCTCTCGACTCAGCTCTTGTTACCTGAAGCTAACACTTCGGCTCCATGTGTGCATAGGAATGCTAAGGGCTCCGCACTGATTTGGCAGAAAGAAGCCGGTCAAGAACCCCAGCTTCAGCTCATTCGCCTCTCCACAGGGTGGCAGCATTTTCAAGTCTGCTCGAGTGCAAACCTGGGGAAGGAGTCCCAGCAGAATTCGGAGGGAGAAATAAGCATGGGCAGAAGACACCTATCGACTCAACTCTTGTTTCGGGAAACTAGATCGGCTCTCCCGTGTGTGCGTGGAGTCCTCAGTGCCATCCACGTAACGCAAAGGAACAAAACTGTAGAGAACCCGTGCCTCAGCAAAGATCGCCCTTCCTGAGCGGGAACTTCATGTATTGTGTGTTTTTGTGAAAGCATGAGAAATGGAACCTACACGTAACCCGGAGTGAGAAGCAGGCCTGGAAGGAAGGCTGCTGTCGACTCACCTCTTGTTTGAGGAGATTAGCACTGCTGCACCCTGTGTGCCTGGATGCCTAGTTACCAGGCTACTAACACCAAGAATCAATCCTATAGAGTGACTGCGCTTCAGTTAACATTGCCGTTCCTGAAGCAGGAGGAATTTGACACTGCTCGTGTACGAGACACCGGGGAAAGGGTCCCATACGTGAAATGGAGTGAGAAACAGGCCGGTGCGGAAGGCAGCTCTCAAGTCACCTCTGGTTTATGAGGCTAGTACCCTTGCCCCGGGGGTGCCTGCAGGCCTAAAGCCAACCACCTAACTCAAAGGAACAACTCTGTAGGGAATTTCTGCTTCGGCTAAAAGAGCCATGCCTCAGGGTGGACGCATTTTGCTGTGTGCATGCGTGAGCGCACTGCAGGTGAGCCCAAAACCATTTTCCTTGTGAGACCCAGGCCCCGGAAGAAGCCAGAACACGACTCCCCACTTGCTCCATGAAGCTAGAACTGCGGTCCCAATTTTGCTTGGAAGTCTAATAGATAGCTTTCTAACTCGGAGAAACAACACTGTAGAGAAACCGTGCTTTAGCTACTGTCGACCTCTCTGTGGGCGAAGCAGTTTAGGGTGTACTGTGGCTGAGAGCCTGGGGACGGTTTCCATTTCGTAATATCGGGGGAGAGAAAGGCCGGTACATAATGCAGCTCTGAACTCACTACATGGTTATGGGGAAAGTTCCGTTCCCCCGTGGGAGTGTGCAGGCTTAAACACAGCCACCTTACTCGACGGAAAAACTCGGTTGAGAGCCTGTGCTGCAGGTAAAACAGCTGCTCCTGAGTGTGGAAGCATTTTGTTGTGTGCGTGCGTGAGAGCACTGCAAGGGAGTCCAAAGCTTTTTGCGAGTGAGACTCAAGCCCCAGCGAAAGGCAGAACACCACTCCCCATGTGTTTCATCAAGCTAGCACGGCAGCCCCACTTTTGCATGGAAGTCTAATAGCTAGCGTTGTAACTCGAAGAAACAACAGTGTAGAGAAACGGTGCCTTAGCTACCGTCGACCTCTCTGTGGGCGAAGCACTTTAGGGTAAACTGTGGCTGAGAGCCTGGGGACGGTTTCAATATCGTAATATCAGGGAGAGACAGGCCGGTACAGAAGGCAGCTCTCAACTCACATCATGGTTATGCGGATAGTACCGTTGCCCAGGGTGTGTGTGCCGGTTTAAACACAGCCACCTAATTCAAAGGAAAAACTCCCTTGAGAGCCTGTGCTGCAGGTAAAACAGCTGCTCCTGTGGGTGGAAGCATTTTGTTGTGTGCGTGCGTGAGAGCACGGCAAGGGAGTCCAAAGCTTTTTGCGAGTGACACTCAGGCCCGAGCGAAAGGCAGAACACGTCTCCCCATGTGATTCATCAAACTAGCACGGCAGCCCCACTTTGGCATGGAAGGCCAATAGCTAGCGTTCTAACTCGCAGAAACAACACTGTAGAGAAACCGTGCTTTAGCTACCATCGACCTCTCTGTGGGTGAAGTAGTTGAGGGTGTACTGTGGCTGAGAGCCTGGGGACGGTTTCCATTTCGTAATATCGGGGGAGACAGGCAGGTACAGAAGGCACCTCTCAACTCACTACATGGTTATGGGGCTAGTTCCGTTGCCCAGGGTGTGTTTGCTGGCTTAAAGACAGCCACCTAACTCAAAGGAAAAACACGGTAGAGAATCCGTGCTTCAGCTAAAACAGCCGCTCCTGAGGGTGGAAGCATTGGGTTGTGTGCGTCCGTGAGAGCACTGCAAGGGAGTCCAAAGCTTTTTGCGAGTGAGACTCAGGCCCCAGCGAAAGGCAGAACACCACTCCCCATGTGTTTCATCAAGCTAGCACGGCAGCCTCACTTTTGCATGGAAGTCCAATAGCTAGCGTTCTAACTCGAAGAAACAACACTGGAGAGAAACGGTGCCTTAGCTACCGTCGACCTCTCTGTGGGCGAAGCAGTTTAGGGTAAACTGTGGCTGAGAGCCTGGGGACGGTTTCAATATCGTAATATCAGGGAGAGACAGGCCGGTACAGAAGGCAGCTCTCAACACACATCATGGTTATGCGGATAGTACCGTTGCCCAGGGTGTGTGTGCCGGTTTAAACACAGCCACCTAATTCAAAGGAAAAACTCCCTTGAGAGCCTGTGCTGCAGGTGAAACAGCTGCTCCTGTGGGTGGAAGCATTTTGTTGTGTGCGTGCGTGAGAGCACTGCAAGGGAGTCCAAAGCTTTTTGCGAGTGAGACTCAGGCCCCAGCGAAAGGCAGAACACGACTCCCCATGTGTTTCATCAAGCTAGCACGGCAGCCCCACTTTTGCATGGAAGGCTGATAGCTAGGTTCTAACTCGAAGAAACAACACTGTAGAGAAACCGTGCTTTAGCTACCGTCGACCTCTCTGTGGGCGAAGAAGTTTAGGGTGTACTGTGGCTGAGAGCCTGGGGACGGTTTCAATATCGTAATATCGGGGGAGAGACAGGCCAGTACAGAAGGCAGCTCTCAACCCACATCATCGTTATGGGGCTAGTACCGTTGCCCTGGGTGTGTGTGCAGGCTTAAAGACAGCCACCTAACTCAAAGGAAAAACACGGTAGAGAATCCGTGCTTCAGCTAAAACAGCCGCTCCTGAGGGTGGAAGCATTTGGTTGTGTGCGTGCGTGAGAGGACTGCAAGGGAGTCCAAAGTTTCTGCGAGTGAGACTCAGGCCCCAGCAAAAGGCAGAACACGACTCCCCGTGTGTTTCCTTTAGCTAGCACTGCGGCCCTACTTTTGCATGGAAGTCTAATCGCTAGCGTTCTTCCTGGAAGAAACAACACGGTAGAGAAACCGTGCTTTAGCTACCATCCACCTCTCTGAGGGAGGAAGCACTTTCCAGGCTACCGTGGGTGAGAGCCTGAGGAACGGGTTCCTTACGTGAAACCGAGGGAGAAGGAGTCCGGGCCAGAAGGCTCCTCTCGACTCAGCTCTTGTTACCTGAAGCTAACACTTCGGCTCCATGTGTGCATAGGAATGCTAAGGGCTCCGCACTGATTTGGCAGAAAGAAGCCGGTCAAGAACCCCAGCTTCAGCTCATTCGCCTCTCCACAGGGTGGCAGCATTTTCAAGTCTGCTCGAGTGCAAACCTGGGGAAGGAGTCCCAGCAGAATTCGGAGGGAGAAATAAGCATGGGCAGAAGACACCTATCGACTCAACTCTTGTTTCGGGAAACTAGATCGGCTCTCCCGTGTGTGCGTGGAGTCCTCAGTGCCATCCACGTAACGCAAAGGAACAAAACTGTAGAGAACCCGTGCCTCAGCAAAGATCGCCCTTCCTGAGCGGGAACTTCATGTATTGTGTGTTTTTGTGAAAGCATGAGAAATGGAACCTACACGTAACCCGGAGTGAGAAGCAGGCCTGGAAGGAAGGCTGCTGTCGACTCACCTCTTGTTTGAGGAGATTAGCACTGCTGCACCCTGTGTGCCTGGATGCCTAGTTACCAGGCTACTAACACCAAGAATCAATCCTATAGAGTGACTGCGCTTCAGTTAACATTGCCGTTCCTGAAGCAGGAGGAATTTGACACTGCTCGTGTACGAGACACCGGGGAAAGGGTCCCATACGTGAAATGGAGTGAGAAACAGGCCGGTGCGGAAGGCAGCTCTCAAGTCACCTCTGGTTTATGAGGCTAGTACCCTTGCCCCGGGGGTGCCTGCAGGCCTAAAGCCAACCACCTAACTCAAAGGAACAACTCTGTAGGGAATTTCTGCTTCGGCTAAAAGAGCCATGCCTCAGGGTGGACGCATTTTGCTGTGTGCATGCGTGAGCGCACTGCAGGTGAGCCCAAAACCATTTTCCTTGTGAGACCCAGGCCCCGGAAGAAGCCAGAACACGACTCCCCACTTGCTCCATGAAGCTAGAACTGCGGTCCCAATTTTGCTTGGAAGTCTAATAGATAGCTTTCTAACTCGGAGAAACAACACTGTAGAGAAACCGTGCTTTAGCTACTGTCGACCTCTCTGTGGGCGAAGCAGTTTAGGGTGTACTGTGGCTGAGAGCCTGGGGACGGTTTCCATTTCGTAATATCGGGGGAGAGAAAGGCCGGTACATAATGCAGCTCTGAACTCACTACATGGTTATGGGGAAAGTTCCGTTCCCCCGTGGGAGTGTGCAGGCTTAAACACAGCCACCTTACTCGACGGAAAAACTCGGTTGAGAGCCTGTGCTGCAGGTAAAACAGCTGCTCCTGAGTGTGGAAGCATTTTGTTGTGTGCGTGCGTGAGAGCACTGCAAGGGAGTCCAAAGCTTTTTGCGAGTGAGACTCAGGCCCCAGCGAAAGGCAGAACACCACTCCCCATGTGTTTCATCAAGCTAGCACGGCAGCCCCACTTTTGCATGGAAGTCTAATAGCTAGCGTTGTAACTCGAAGAAACAACAGTGTAGAGAAACGGTGCCTTAGCTACCGTCGACCTCTCTGTGGGCGAAGCACTTTAGGGTAAACTGTGGCTGAGAGCCTGGGGACGGTTTCAATATCGTAATATCAGGGAGAGACAGGCCGGTACAGAAGGCAGCTCTCAACTCACATCATGGTTATGCGGATAGTACCGTTGCCCAGGGTGTGTGTGCCGGTTTAAACACAGCCACCTAATTCAAAGGAAAAACTCCCTTGAGAGCCTGTGCTGCAGGTAAAACAGCTGCTCCTGTGGGTGGAAGCATTTTGTTGTGTGCGTGCGTGAGAGCACGGCAAGGGAGTCCAAAGCTTTTTGCGAGTGACACTCAGGCCCGAGCGAAAGGCAGAACACGTCTCCCCATGTGATTCATCAAACTAGCACGGCAGCCCCACTTTGGCATGGAAGGCCAATAGCTAGCGTTCTAACTCGCAGAAACAACACTGTAGAGAAACCGTGCTTTAGCTACCGTCGACCTCTCTGTGGGTGAAGTAGTTGAGGGTATACTGTGGCTGAGAGCCTGGGGACGGTTTCCATTTCGTAATATCGGGGGAGACAGGCCGGTACAGAAGGCACCTCTCAACTCACTACATGGTTATGGGGCTAGTTCCGTTGCCCAGGGTGTGTTTGCTGGCTTAAAGACAGCCACCTAACTCAAAGGAAAAACACGGTAGAGAATCCGTGCTTCAGCTAAAACAGCCGCTCCTGAGGGTGGAAGCATTGGGTTGTGTGCGTCCGTGAGAGCACTGCAAGGGAGTCCAAAGCTTTTTGCGAGTGAGACTCAGGCCCCAGCGAAAGGCAGAACACCACTCCCCATGTGTTTCATCAAGCTAGCACGGCAGCCTCACTTTTGCATGGAAGTCCAATAGCTAGCGTTCTAACTCGAAGAAACAACACTGGAGAGAAACGGTGCCTTAGCTACCGTCGACCTCTCTGTGGGCGAAGCAGTTTAGGGTAAACTGTGGCTGAGAGCCTGGGGACGGTTTCAATATCGTAATATCAGGGAGAGACAGGCCGGTACAGAAGGCAGCTCTCAACACACATCATGGTTATGCGGATAGTACCGTTGCCCAGGGTGTGTGTGCCGGTTTAAACACAGCCACCTAATTCAAAGGAAAAACTCCCTTGAGAGCCTGTGCTGCAGGTGAAACAGCTGCTCCTGTGGGTGGAAGCATTTTGTTGTGTGCGTGCGTGAGAGCACTGCAAGGGAGTCCAAAGCTTTTTGCGAGTGAGACTCAGGCCCCAGCGAAAGGCAGAACACGACTCCCCATGTGTTTCATCAAGCTAGCACGGCAGCCCCACTTTTGCATGGAAGGCTGATAGCTAGGTTCTAACTCGAAGAAACAACACTGTAGAGAAACCGTGCTTTAGCTACCGTCGACCTCTCTGTGGGCGAAGAAGTTTAGGGTGTACTGTGGCTGAGAGCCTGGGGACGGTTTCAATATCGTAATATCGGGGGAGAGACAGGCCAGTACAGAAGGCAGCTCTCAACCCACATCATCGTTATGGGGCTAGTACCGTTGCCCTGGGTGTGTGTGCAGGCTTAAAGACAGCCACCTAACTCAAAGGAAAAACACGGTAGAGAATCCGTGCTTCAGCTAAAACAGCCGCTCCTGAGGGTGGAAGCATTTGGTTGTGTGCGTGCGTGAGAGGACTGCAAGGGAGTCCAAAGTTTCTGCGAGTGAGACTCAGGCCCCAGCAAAAGGCAGAACACGACTCCCCGTGTGTTTCCTTTAGCTAGCACTGCGGCCCTACTTTTGCATGGAAGTCTAATCGCTAGCGTTCTTCCTGGAAGAAACAACACGGTAGAGAAACCGTGCTTTAGCTACCATCCACCTCTCTGAGGGAGGAAGCACTTTCCAGGCTACCGTGGGTGAGAGCCTGAGGAACGGGTTCCTTACGTGAAACCGAGGGAGAAGGAGTCCGGGCCAGAAGGCTCCTCTCGACTCAGCTCTTGTTACCTGAAGCTAACACTTCGGCTCCATGTGTGCATAGGAATGCTAAGGGCTCCGCACTGATTTGGCAGAAAGAAGCCGGTCAAGAACCCCAGCTTCAGCTCATTCGCCTCTCCACAGGGTGGCAGCATTTTCAAGTCTGCTCGAGTGCAAACCTGGGGAAGGAGTCCCAGCAGAATTCGGAGGGAGAAATAAGCATGGGCAGAAGACACCTATCGACTCAACTCTTGTTTCGGGAAACTAGATCGGCTCTCCCGTGTGTGCGTGGAGTCCTCAGTGCCATCCACGTAACGCAAAGGAACAAAACTGTAGAGAACCCGTGCCTCAGCAAAGATCGCCCTTCCTGAGCGGGAACTTCATGTATTGTGTGTTTTTGTGAAAGCATGAGAAGTGGAACCTACACGTAACTCGGAGTGAGAAGCAGGCCTGGAAGGAAGGCTGCTGTCGACTCACCTCTTGTTTGAGGAGATTAGCACTGCTGCACCCTGTGTGCCTGGATGCCTAGTTACCAGGCTACTAACACCAAGAATCAATCCTATAGAGTGACTGCGCTTCAGTTAACATTGCCGTTCCTGAAGCAGGAGGAATTTGACACTGCTCGTGTACGAGACACCGGGGAAAGGGTCCCATACGTGAAATGGAGTGAGAAACAGGCCGGTGCGGAAGGCAGCTCTCAAGTCACCTCTGGTTTATGAGGCTAGTACCCTTGCCCCGGGGGTGCCTGCAGGCCTAAAGCCAACCACCTAACTCAAAGGAACAACTCTGTAGGGAATTTCTGCTTCGGCTAAAAGAGCCATGCCTCAGGGTGGACGCATTTTGCTGTGTGCATGCGTGAGCGCACTGCAGGTGAGCCCAAAACCATTTTCCTTGTGAGACCCAGGCCCCGGAAGAAGCCAGAACACGACTCCCCACTTGCTCCATGAAGCTAGAACTGCGGTCCCAATTTTGCTTGGAAGTCTAATAGATAGCTTTCTAACTCGGAGAAACAACACTGTAGAGAAACCGTGCTTTAGCTACTGTCGACCTCTCTGTGGGCGAAGCAGTTTAGGGTGTACTGTGGCTGAGAGCCTGGGGACGGTTTCCATTTCGTAATATCGGGGGAGAGAAAGGCCGGTACATAATGCAGCTCTGAACTCACTACATGGTTATGGGGAAAGTTCCGTTCCCCCGTGGGAGTGTGCAGGCTTAAACACAGCCACCTTACTCGACGGAAAAACTCGGTTGAGAGCCTGTGCTGCAGGTAAAACAGCTGCTCCTGAGTGTGGAAGCATTTTGTTGTGTGCGTGCGTGAGAGCACTGCAAGGGAGTCCAAAGCTTTTTGCGAGTGAGACTCAGGCCCCAGCGAAAGGCAGAACACCACTCCCCATGTGTTTCATCAAGCTAGCACGGCAGCCCCACTTTTGCATGGAAGTCTAATAGCTAGCGTTGTAACTCGAAGAAACAACAGTGTAGAGAAACGGTGCCTTAGCTACCGTCGACCTCTCTGTGGGCGAAGCACTTTAGGGTAAACTGTGGCTGAGAGCCTGGGGACGGTTTCAATATCGTAATATCAGGGAGAGACAGGCCGGTACAGAAGGCAGCTCTCAATTCACATCATGGTTATGCGGATAGTACCGTTGCCCAGGGTGTGTGTGCCGGTTTAAACACAGCCACCTAATTCAAAGGAAAAACTCCCTTGAGAGCCTGTGCTGCAGGTAAAACAGCTGCTCCTGTGGGTGGAAGCATTTTGTTGTGTGCGTGCGTGAGAGCACGGCAAGGGAGTCCAAAGCTTTTTGCGAGTGACACTCAGGCCCGAGCGAAAGGCAGAACACGTCTCCCCATGTGATTCATCAAACTAGCACGGCAGCCCCACTTTGGCATGGAAGGCCAATAGCTAGCGTTCTAACTCGCAGAAACAACACTGTAGAGAAACCGTGCTTTAGCTACCGTCGACCTCTCTGTGGGTGAAGTAGTTGAGGGTGTACTGTGGCTGAGAGCCTGGGGACGGTTTCCATTTCGTAATATCGGGGGAGAGACAGGCCGGTACAGAAGGCACCTCTCAACTCACTACATGGTTATGGGGCTAGTTCCGTTGCCCAGGGTGTGTTTGCTGGCTTAAAGACAGCCACCTAACTCAAAGGAAAAACACGGTAGAGAATCCGTGCTTCAGCTAAAACAGCCGCTCCTGAGGGTGGAAGCATTGGGTTGTGTGCGTCCGTGAGAGCACTGCAAGGGAGTCCAAAGCTTTTTGCGAGTGAGACTCAGGCCCGAGCGAAAGGCAGAACACGTCTCCCCGTGTGATTCATCAAACTAGCACGGCAGCCCCATTTTGGCATGGAAGGCCAATAGCTAGCGTTCTAACTCGAAGAAACGACACTGTAGAGAAACCGTGCTTTAGCTACCGTCGACCTCTCTGTGGGTGAAGTAGTTGAGGGTGTACTGTGGCTGAGAGCCTGGGGACGGTTTCCATTTCGTAATATCGGGGGAGAGACAGGTCGGTACAGAAGGCACCTCTCAACTCACTACATGGTTATGGGGCTAGTTCCGTTGCCCAGGGTGTGTTTGCTGGCTTAAAGACAGCCACCTAACTCAAAGGAAAAACACGGTAGAGAATCCGTGCTTCAGCTAAAACAGCCGCTCCTGAGGGTGGAAGCATTGGGTTGTGTGCGTGCGTGAGAGGACTGCAAGGGAGTCCAAAGTTTCTGCGAGTGAGACTCAGGCCCCAGCAAAAGGCAGAACACGACTCCCCGTGTGTTTCCTTTAGCTAGCACTGCGGCCCTACTTTTGCATGGAAGTCTAATCGCTAGCGTTCTTCCTGGAAGAAACAACACGGTAGAGAAACCGTGCTTTAGCTACCATCCACCTCTCTGAGGGAGGAAGCACTTTCCAGGCTACCGTGGGTGAGAGCCTGAGGAACGGGTTCCTTACGTGAAACCGAGGGAGAAGGAGTCCGGGCCAGAAGGCTCCTCTCGACTCAGCTCTTGTTACCTGAAGCTAACACTTCGGCTCCATGTGTGCATAGGAATGCTAAGGGCTCCGCACTGATTTGGCAGAAAGAAGCCGGTCAAGAACCCCAGCTTCAGCTCATTCGCCTCTCCACAGGGTGGCAGCATTTTCAAGTCTGCTCGAGTGCAAACCTGGGGAAGGAGTCCCAGCAGAATTCGGAGGGAGAAATAAGCATGGGCAGAAGACACCTATCGACTCAACTCTTGTTTCGGGAAACTAGATCGGCTCTCCCGTGTGTGCGTGGAGTCCTCAGTGCCATCCACGTAACGCAAAGGAACAAAACTGTAGAGAACCCGTGCCTCAGCAAAGATCGCCCTTCCTGAGCGGGAACTTCATGTATTGTGTGTTTTTGTGAAAGCATGAGAAATGGAACCTACACGTAACCCGGAGTGAGAAGCAGGCCTGGAAGGAAGGCTGCTGTCGACTCACCTCTTGTTTGAGGAGATTAGCACTGCTGCACCCTGTGTGCCTGGATGCCTAGTTACCAGGCTACTAACACCAAGAATCAATCCTATAGAGTGACTGCGCTTCAGTTAACATTGCCGTTCCTGAAGCAGGAGGAATTTGACACTGCTCGTGTACGAGACACCGGGGAAAGGGTCCCATACGTGAAATGGAGTGAGAAACAGGCCGGTGCGGAAGGCAGCTCTCAAGTCACCTCTGGTTTATGAGGCTAGTACCCTTGCCCCGGGGGTGCCTGCAGGCCTAAAGCCAACCACCTAACTCAAAGGAACAACTCTGTAGGGAATTTCTGCTTCGGCTAAAAGAGCCATGCCTCAGGGTGGACGCATTTTGCTGTGTGCATGCGTGAGCGCACTGCAGGTGAGCCCAAAACCATTTTCCTTGTGAGACCCAGGCCCCGGAAGAAGCCAGAACACGACTCCCCACTTGCTCCATGAAGCTAGAACTGCGGTCCCAATTTTGCTTGGAAGTCTAATAGATAGCTTTCTAACTCGGAGAAACAACACTGTAGAGAAACCGTGCTTTAGCTACTGTCGACCTCTCTGTGGGCGAAGCAGTTTAGGGTGTACTGTGGCTGAGAGCCTGGGGACGGTTTCCATTTCGTAATATCGGGGGAGAGAAAGGCCGGTACATAATGCAGCTCTGAACTCACTACATGGTTATGGGGAAAGTTCCGTTCCCCCGTGGGAGTGTGCAGGCTTAAACACAGCCACCTTACTCGACGGAAAAACTCGGTTGAGAGCCTGTGCTGCAGGTAAAACAGCTGCTCCTGAGTGTGGAAGCATTTTGTTGTGTGCGTGCGTGAGAGCACTGCAAGGGAGTCCAAAGCTTTTTGCGAGTGAGACTCAAGCCCCAGCGAAAGGCAGAACACCACTCCCCATGTGTTTCATCAAGCTAGCACGGCAGCCCCACTTTTGCATGGAAGTCTAATAGCTAGCGTTGTAACTCGAAGAAACAACAGTGTAGAGAAACGGTGCCTTAGCTACCGTCGACCTCTCTGTGGGCGAAGCAGTTTAGGGTAAACTGTGGCTGAGAGCCTGGGGACGGTTTCAATATCGTAATATCAGGGAGAGACAGGCCGGTACAGAAGGCAGCTCTCAACTCACATCATGGTTATGCGGATAGTACCGTTGCCCAGGGTGTGTGTGCCGGTTTAAACACAGCCACCTAATTCAAAGGAAAAACTCCCTTGAGAGCCTGTGCTGCAGGTAAAACAGCTGCTCCTGTGGGTGGAAGCATTTTGTTGTGTGCGTGCGTGAGAGCACGGCAAGGGAGTCCAAAGCTTTTTGCGAGTGACACTCAGGCCCGAGCGAAAGGCAGAACACGTCTCCCCATGTGATTCATCAAACTAGCACGGCAGCCCCACTTTGGCATGGAAGGCCAATAGCTAGCGTTCTAACTCGCAGAAACAACACTGTAGAGAAACCGTGCTTTAGCTACCGTCGACCTCTCTGTGGGTGAAGTAGTTGAGGGTGTACTGTGGCTGAGAGCCTGGGGACGGTTTCCATTTCGTAATATCGGGGGAGACAGGCCGGTACAGAAGGCACCTCTCAACTCACTACATGGTTATGGGGCTAGTTCCGTTGCCCAGGGTGTGTTTGCTGGCTTAAAGACAGCCACCTAACTCAAAGGAAAAACACGGTAGAGAATCCGAGCTTCAGCTAAAACAGCCGCTCCTGAGGGTGGAAGCATTGGGTTGTGTGCGTCCGTGAGAGCACTGCAAGGGAGTCCAAAGCTTTTTGCGAGTGAGACTCAGGCCCCAGCGAAAGGCAGAACACCACTCCCCATGTGTTTCATCAAGCTAGCACGGCAGCCTCACTTTTGCATGGAAGTCCAATAGCTAGCGTTCTAACTCGAAGAAACAACACTGGAGAGAAACGGTGCCTTAGCTACCGTCGACCTCTCTGTGGGCGAAGCAGTTTAGGGTAAACTGTGGCTGAGAGCCTGGGGACGGTTTCAATATCGTAATATCAGGGAGAGACAGGCCGGTACAGAAGGCAGCTCTCAACACACATCATGGTTATGCGGATAGTACCGTTGCCCAGGGTGTGTGTGCCGGTTTAAACACAGCCACCTAATTCAAAGGAAAAACTCCCTTGAGAGCCTGTGCTGCAGGTGAAACAGCTGCTCCTGTGGGTGGAAGCATTTTGTTGTGTGCGTGCGTGAGAGCACTGCAAGGGAGTCCAAAGCTTTTTGCGAGTGAGACTCAGGCCCCAGCGAAAGGCAGAACACGACTCCCCATGTGTTTCATCAAGCTAGCACGGCAGCCCCACTTTTGCATGGAAGGCTGATAGCTAGGTTCTAACTCGAAGAAACAACACTGTAGAGAAACCGTGCTTTAGCTACCGTCGACCTCTCTGTGGGCGAAGAAGTTTAGGGTGTACTGTGGCTGAGAGCCTGGGGACGGTTTCAATATCGTAATATCGGGGGAGAGACAGGCCAGTACAGAAGGCAGCTCTCAACCCACATCATCGTTATGGGGCTAGTACCGTTGCCCTGGGTGTGTGTGCAGGCTTAAAGACAGCCACCTAACTCAAAGGAAAAACACGGTAGAGAATCCGTGCTTCAGCTAAAACAGCCGCTCCTGAGGGTGGAAGCATTTGGTTGTGTGCGTGCGTGAGAGGACTGCAAGGGAGTCCAAAGTTTCTGCGAGTGAGACTCAGGCCCCAGCAAAAGGCAGAACACGACTCCCCGTGTGTTTCCTTTAGCTAGCACTGCGGCCCTACTTTTGCATGGAAGTCTAATCGCTAGCGTTCTTCCTGGAAGAAACAACACGGTAGAGAAACCGTGCTTTAGCTACCATCCACCTCTCTGAGGGAGGAAGCACTTTCCAGGCTACCGTGGGTGAGAGCCTGAGGAACGGGTTCCTTACGTGAAACCGAGGGAGAAGGAGTCCGGGCCAGAAGGCTCCTCTCGACTCAGCTCTTGTTACCTGAAGCTAACACTTCGGCTCCATGTGTGCATAGGAATGCTAAGGGCTCCGCACTGATTTGGCAGAAAGAAGCCGGTCAAGAACCCCAGCTTCAGCTCATTCGCCTCTCCACAGGGTGGCAGCATTTTCAAGTCTGCTCGAGTGCAAACCTGGGGAAGGAGTCCCAGCAGAATTCGGAGGGAGAAATAAGCATGGGCAGAAGACACCTATCGACTCAACTCTTGTTTCGGGAAACTAGATCGGCTCTCCCGTGTGTGCGTGGAGTCCTCAGTGCCATCCACGTAACGCAAAGGAACAAAACTGTAGAGAACCCGTGCCTCAGCAAAGATCGCCCTTCCTGAGCGGGAACTTCATGTATTGTGTGTTTTTGTGAAAGCATGAGAAGTGGAACCTACACGTAACTCGGAGTGAGAAGCAGGCCTGGAAGGAAGGCTGCTGTCGACTCACCTCTTGTTTGAGGAGATTAGCACTGCTGCACCCTGTGTGCCTGGATGCCTAGTTACCAGGCTACTAACACCAAGAATCAATCCTATAGAGTGACTGCGCTTCAGTTAACATTGCCGTTCCTGAAGCAGGAGGAATTTGACACTGCTCGTGTACGAGACACCGGGGAAAGGGTCCCATACGTGAAATGGAGTGAGAAACAGGCCGGTGCGGAAGGCAGCTCTCAAGTCACCTCTGGTTTATGAGGCTAGTACCCTTGCCCCGGGGGTGCCTGCAGGCCTAAAGCCAACCACCTAACTCAAAGGAACAACTCTGTAGGGAATTTCTGCTTCGGCTAAAAGAGCCATGCCTCAGGGTGGACGCATTTTGCTGTGTGCATGCGTGAGCGCACTGCAGGTGAGCCCAAAACCATTTTCCTTGTGAGACCCAGGCCCCGGAAGAAGCCAGAACACGACTCCCCACTTGCTCCATGAAGCTAGAACTGCGGTCCCAATTTTGCTTGGAAGTCTAATAGATAGCTTTCTAACTCGGAGAAACAACACTGTAGAGAAACCGTGCTTTAGCTACTGTCGACCTCTCTGTGGGCGAAGCAGTTTAGGGTGTACTGTGGCTGAGAGCCTGGGGACGGTTTCCATTTCGTAATATCGGGGGAGAGAAAGGCCGGTACATAATGCAGCTCTGAACTCACTACATGGTTATGGGGAAAGTTCCGTTCCCCCGTGGGAGTGTGCAGGCTTAAACACAGCCACCTTACTCGACGGAAAAACTCGGTTGAGAGCCTGTGCTGCAGGTAAAACAGCTGCTCCTGAGTGTGGAAGCATTTTGTTGTGTGCGTGCGTGAGAGCACTGCAAGGGAGTCCAAAGCTTTTTGCGAGTGAGACTCAGGCCCCAGCGAAAGGCAGAACACCACTCCCCATGTGTTTCATCAAGCTAGCACGGCAGCCCCACTTTTGCATGGAAGTCTAATAGCTAGCGTTGTAACTCGAAGAAACAACAGTGTAGAGAAACGGTGCCTTAGCTACCGTCGACCTCTCTGTGGGCGAAGCAGTTTAGGGTAAACTGTGGCTGAGAGCCTGGGGACGGTTTCAATATCGTAATATCAGGGAGAGACAGGCCGGTACAGAAGGCAGCTCTCAATTCACATCATGGTTATGCGGATAGTACCGTTGCCCAGGGTGTGTGTGCCGGTTTAAACACAGCCACCTAATTCAAAGGAAAAACTCCCTTGAGAGCCTGTGCTGCAGGTAAAACAGCTGCTCCTGTGGGTGGAAGCATTTTGTTGTGTGCGTGCGTGAGAGCACGGCAAGGGAGTCCAAAGCTTTTTGCGAGTGACACTCAGGCCCGAGCGAAAGGCAGAACACGTCTCCCCATGTGATTCATCAAACTAGCACGGCAGCCCCACTTTGGCATGGAAGGCCAATAGCTAGCGTTCTAACTCGCAGAAACAACACTGTAGAGAAACCGTGCTTTAGCTACCGTCGACCTCTCTGTGGGTGAAGTAGTTGAGGGTGTACTGTGGCTGAGAGCCTGGGGACGGTTTCCATTTCGTAATATCGGGGGAGAGACAGGCCGGTACAGAAGGCACCTCTCAACTCACTACATGGTTATGGGGCTAGTTCCGTTGCCCAGGGTGTGTTTGCTGGCTTAAAGACAGCCACCTAACTCAAAGGAAAAACACGGTAGAGAATCCGTGCTTCAGCTAAAACAGCCGCTCCTGAGGGTGGAAGCATTGGGTTGTGTGCGTCCGTGAGAGCACTGCAAGGGAGTCCAAAGCTTTTTGCGAGTGAGACTCAGGCCCCAGCGAAAGGCAGAACACCACTCCCCATGTGTTTCATCAAGCTAGCACGGCAGCCTCACTTTTGCATGGAAGTCCAATAGCTAGCGTTCTAACTCGAAGAAACAACACTGGAGAGAAACGGTGCCTTAGCTACCGTCGACCTCTCTGTGGGCGAAGCACTTTAGGGTAAACTGTGGCTGAGAGCCTGGGGACGGTTTCAATATCGTAATATCAGGGAGAGACAGGCCGGTACAGAAGGCAGCTCTCAACTCACATCATGGTTATGCGGATAGTACCGTTGCCCAGGGTGTGTGTGCCGGTTTAAACACAGCCACCTAATTCAAAGGAAAAACTCCCTTGAGAGCCTGTGCTGCAGGTAAAACAGCTGCTCCTGTGGGTGGAAGCATTTTGTTGTGTGTGTGCGTGAGAGCACGGCAAGGGAGTCCAAAGCTTTTTGCGAGTGAGACTCAGGCCCCAGCAAAAGGCAGAACACGACTCCCCATGTGTTTCATCAAGCTAGCACGGCAGCCCCACTTTTGCATGGAAGGCTAATAGCTAGCGTTCTAACTCGAAGAAACGACACTGTAGAGAAACCGTGCTTTAGCTCCCGTCGACCTCTCTGTGGGCGAAGCAGTTTAGGGTGTACTGTGGGTGAGAGCCTGGGGACGGTTTCAATATCGTAATATCGGGGGAGAGACAGGCCAGTACAGAAGGCAGCTCTCAACTCACATCATGGTTATGGGGCTAGTACCGTTGCCCTGGGTGTGTGTGCAGGCTTAAAGACAGCCACCTAACTCAAAGGAAAAACACGGTAGAGAATCCGTGCTTCAGCTAAAACAGCCGCTCCTGAGGGTGGAAGCATTAGGTTGTGTGCGTGCGTGAGAGGACTGCAAGGGAGTCCAAAGTTTCTGCGAGTGAGACTCAGGCCCCAGCAAAAGGCAGAACACGACTCCCCGTGTGTTTCCTTTAGCTAGCACTGCGGCCCTACTTTTGCATGGAAGTCTAATCGCTAGCGTTCTTCCTGGAAGAAACAACACGGTAGAGAAACCGTGCTTTAGCTACCATCCACCTCTCTGAGGGAGGAAGCACTTTCCAGGCTACCGTGGGTGAGAGCCTGAGGAACGGGTTCCTTACGTGAAACCGAGGGAGAAGGAGTCCGGGCCAGAAGGCTCCTCTCGACTCAGCTCTTGTTACCTGAAGCTAACACTTCGGCTCCATGTGTGCATAGGAATGCTAAGGGCTCCGCACTGATTTGGCAGAAAGAAGCCGGTCAAGAACCCCAGCTTCAGCTCATTCGCCTCTCCACAGGGTGGCAGCATTTTCAAGTCTGCTCGAGTGCAAACCTGGGGAAGGAGTCCCAGCAGAATTCGGAGGGAGAAATAAGCATGGGCAGAAGACACCTATCGACTCAACTCTTGTTTCGGGAAACTAGATCGGCTCTCCCGTGTGTGCGTGGAGTCCTCAGTGCCATCCACGTAACGCAAAGGAACAAAACTGTAGAGAACCCGTGCCTCAGCAAAGATCGCCCTTCCTGAGCGGGAACTTCATGTATTGTGTGTTTTTGTGAAAGCATGAGAAATGGAACCTACACGTAACTCGGAGTGAGAAGCAGGCCTGGAAGGAAGGCTGCTGTCGACTCACCTCTTGTTTGAGGAGATTAGCACTGCTGCACCCTGTGTGCCTGGATGCCTAGTTACCAGGCTACTAACACCAAGAATCAATCCTATAGAGGGACTGCGCTTCAGTTAACATTGCCGTTCCTGAAGCAGGAGGAATTTGACACTGCTCGTGTACGAGACACCGGGGAAAGGGTCCCATACGTGAAATGGAGTGAGAAACAGGCCGGTGCGGAAGGCAGCTCTCAAGTCACCTCTGGTTTATGAGGCTAGTACCCTTGCCCCGGGGGTGCCTGCAGGCCTAAAGCCAACCACCTAACTCAAAGGAACAACTCTGTAGGGAATTTCTGCTTCGGCTAAAAGAGCCATGCCTCAGGGTGGACGCATTTTGCTGTGTGCATGCGTGAGCGCACTGCAGGTGAGCCCAAAACCATTTTCCTTGTGAGACCCAGGCCCCGGAAGAAGCCAGAACACGACTCCCCACTTGCTCCATGAAGCTAGAACTGCGGTCCCAATTTTGCTTGGAAGTCTAATAGATAGCTTTCTAACTCGGAGAAACAACACTGTAGCGAAACCGTGCTTTAGCTACTGTCGACCTCTCTGTGGGCGAAGCAGTTTAGGGTGTACTGTGGCTGAGAGCCTGGGGACGGTTTCCATTTCGTAATATCGGGGGAGAGAAAGGCCGGTACATAATGCAGCTCTGAACTCACTACATGGTTATGGGGAAAGTTCCGTTCCCCCGTGGGAGTGTGCAGGCTTAAACACAGCCACCTTACTCGACGGAAAAACTCGGTTGAGAGCCTGTGCTGCAGGTAAAACAGCTGCTCCTGAGTGTGGAAGCATTTTGTTGTGTGCGTGCGTGAGAGCACTGCAAGGGAGTCCAAAGCTTTTTGCGAGTGAGACTCAGGCCCCAGCGAAAGGCAGAACACCACTCCCCATGTGTTTCATCAAGCTAGCACGGCAGCCCCACTTTTGCATGGAAGTCTAATAGCTAGCGTTGTAACTCGAAGAAACAACAGTGTAGAGAAACGGTGCCTTAGCTACCGTCGACCTCTCTGTGGGCGAAGCAGTTTAGGGTAAACTGTGGCTGAGAGCCTGGGGACGGTTTCAATATCGTAATATCAGGGAGAGACAGGCCGGTACAGAAGGCAGCTCTCAATTCACATCATGGTTATGCGGATAGTACCGTTGCCCAGGGTGTGTGTGCCGGTTAAAACACAGCCACCTAATTCAAAGGAAAAACTCCCTTGAGAGCCTGTGCTGCAGGTAAAACAGCTGCTCCTGTGGGTGGAAGCATTTTGTTGTGTGCGTGCGTGAGAGCACGGCAAGGGAGTCCAAAGCTTTTTGCGAGTGACACTCAGGCCCGAGCGAAAGGCAGAACACGTCTCCCCATGTGATTCATCAAACTAGCACGGCAGCCCCACTTTGGCATGGAAGGCCAATAGCTAGCGTTCTAACTCGCAGAAACAACACTGTAGAGAAACCGTGCTTTAGCTACCGTCGACCTCTCTGTGGGTGAAGTAGTTGAGGGTGTACTGTGGCTGAGAGCCTGGGGACGGTTTCCATTTCGTAATATCGGGGGAGAGACAGGCCGGTACAGAAGGCACCTCTCAACTCACTACATGGTTATGGGGCTAGTTCCGTTGCCCAGGGTGTGTTTGCTGGCTTAAAGACAGCCACCTAACTCAAAGGAAAAACACGGTAGAGAATCCGTGCTTCAGCTAAAACAGCCGCTCCTGAGGGTGGAAGCATTGGGTTGTGTGCGTCCGTGAGAGCACTGCAAGGGAGTCCAAAGCTTTTTGCGAGTGAGACTCAGGCCCCAGCGAAAGGCAGAACACCACTCCCCGTGTGTTTCATCAAGCTAGCACGGCAGCCTCACTTTTGCATGGAAGTCCAATAGCTAGCGTTCTAACTCGAAGAAACAACACTGGAGAGAAACGGTGCCTTAGCTACCGTCGACCTCTCTGTGGGCGAAGCACTTTAGGGTAAACTGTGGCTGAGAGCCTGGGGACGGTTTCAATATCGTAATATCAGGGAGAGACAGGCCGGTACAGAAGGCAGCTCTCAACTCACATCATGGTTATGCGGATAGTACCGTTGCCCAGGGTGTGTGTGCCGGTTTAAACACAGCCACCTAATTCTAAGGAAAAACTCCCTTGAGAGCCTGTGCTGCAGGTAAAACAGCTGCTCCTGTGGGTGGAAGCATTTTGTTGTGTGTGTGCGTGAGAGCACGGCAAGGGAGTCCAAAGCTTTTTGCGAGTGAGACTCAGGCCCCAGCGAAAGGCAGAACACGACTCCCCATGTGTTTCATCAAGCTAGCACGGCAGCCCCACTTTTGCATGGAAGGCTAATAGCTAGCGTTCTAACTCGAAGAAACGACACTGTAGAGAAACCGTGCTTTAGCTACCGTCGACCTCTCTGTGGGCGAAGCAGTTTAGGGTGTACTGTGGGTGAGAGCCTGGGGACGGTTTCAATATCGTAATATCGGGGGAGAGACAGGCCAGTACAGAAGGCAGCTCTCAACTCACATCATGGTTATGGGGCTAGTACCGTTGCCCTGGGTGTGTGTGCAGGCTTAAAGACAGCCACCTAACCCAAAGGAAAAACAAGGTAGAGAATCCGTGCTTCAGCTAAAACAGCCGCTCCTGAGCGTGGAAGCATTGGGTTGTGTGCGTCCGTGACAGCACTGCAAGGGAGTCCAAAGCTTTTTGCGAGTGAGACTCAGGCCCCAGCGAAAGGCAGAACACGACTCCCCATGTGTTTCATCAAGCTAGCACGGCAGCCCCACTTTTGCATGGAAGGCTAATAGCTAGGTTCTAACTCGAAGAAACAACACTGTAGAGAAACCGTGCTTTAGCTACCGTCGACCTCTCTGTGGGCGAAGAAGTTTAGGGTGTACTGTGGCTGAGAGCCTGGGGACGGTTTCAATATCGTAATATCGGGGGAGAGACAGGCCAGTACAGAAGGCAGCTCTCAACTCACATCATCGTTATGGGGCTAGTACCGTTGCCCTGGGTGTGTGTGCAGGCTTAAAGACAGCCACCTAACTCAAAGGAAAAACACGGTAGAGAATCCGTGCTTCAGCTAAAACAGCCGCTCCTGAGGGTGGAAGCATTTGGTTGTGTGCGTGCGTGAGAGGACTGCAAGGGAGTCCAAAGTTTCTGCGAGTGAGACTCAGGCCCCAGCAAAAGGCAGAACACGACTCCCCGTGTGTTTCCTTTAGCTAGCACTGCGGCCCTACTTTTGCATGGAAGTCTAATCGCTAGCGTTCTTCCTGGAAGAAACAACACGGTAGAGAAACCGTGCTTTAGCTACCATCCACCTCTCTGAGGGAGGAAGCACTTTCCAGGCTACCGTGGGTGAGAGCCTGAGGAACGGGTTCCTTACGTGAAACCGAGGGAGAAGGAGTCCGGGCCAGAAGGCTCCTCTCGACTCAGCTCTTGTTACCTGAAGCTAACACTTCGGCTCCATGTGTGCATAGGAATGCTAAGGGCTCCGCACTGATTTGGCAGAAAGAAGCCGGTCAAGAACCCCAGCTTCAGCTCATTCGCCTCTCCACAGGGTGGCAGCATTTTCAAGTCTGCTCGAGTGCAAACCTGGGGAAGGAGTCCCAGCAGAATTCGGAGGGAGAAATAAGCATGGGCAGAAGACACCTATCGACTCAACTCTTGTTTCGGGAAACTAGATCGGCTCTCCCGTGTGTGCGTGGAGTCCTCAGTGCCATCCACGTAACGCAAAGGAACAAAACTGTAGAGAACCCGTGCCTCAGCAAAGATCGCCCTTCCTGAGCGGGAACTTCATGTATTGTGTGTTTTTGTGAAAGCATGAGAAATGGAACCTACACGTAACCCGGAGTGAGAAGCAGGCCTGGAAGGAAGGCTGCTGTCGACTCACCTCTTGTTTGAGGAGATTAGCACTGCTGCACCCTGTGTGCCTGGATGCCTAGTTACCAGGCTACTAACACCAAGAATCAATCCTATAGAGTGACTGCGCTTCAGTTAACATTGCCGTTCCTGAAGCAGGAGGAATTTGACACTGCTCGTGTACGAGACACCGGGGAAAGGGTCCCATACGTGAAATGGAGTGAGAAACAGGCCGGTGCGGAAGGCAGCTCTCAAGTCACCTCTGGTTTATGAGGCTAGTACCCTTGCCCCGGGGGTGCCTGCAGGCCTAAAGCCAACCACCTAACTCAAAGGAACAACTCTGTAGGGAATTTCTGCTTCGGCTAAAAGAGCCATGCCTCAGGGTGGACGCATTTTGCTGTGTGCATGCGTGAGCGCACTGCAGGTGAGCCCAAAACCATTTTCCTTGTGAGACCCAGGCCCCGGAAGAAGCCAGAACACGACTCCCCACTTGCTCCATGAAGCTAGAACTGCGGTCCCAATTTTGCTTGGAAGTCTAATAGATAGCTTTCTAACTCGGAGAAACAACACTGTAGAGAAACCGTGCTTTAGCTACTGTCGACCTCTCTGTGGGCGAAGCAGTTTAGGGTGTACTGTGGCTGAGAGCCTGGGGACGGTTTCCATTTCGTAATATCGGGGGAGAGAAAGGCCGGTACATAATGCAGCTCTGAACTCACTACATGGTTATGGGGAAAGTTCCGTTCCCCCGTGGGAGTGTGCAGGCTTAAACACAGCCACCTTACTCGACGGAAAAACTCGGTTGAGAGCCTGTGCTGCAGGTAAAACAGCTGCTCCTGAGTGTGGAAGCATTTTGTTGTGTGCGTGCGTGAGAGCACTGCAAGGGAGTCCAAAGCTTTTTGCGAGTGAGACTCAAGCCCCAGCGAAAGGCAGAACACCACTCCCCATGTGTTTCATCAAGCTAGCACGGCAGCCCCACTTTTGCATGGAAGTCTAATAGCTAGCGTTGTAACTCGAAGAAACAACAGTGTAGAGAAACGGTGCCTTAGCTACCGTCGACCTCTCTGTGGGCGAAGCAGTTTAGGGTAAACTGTGGCTGAGAGCCTGGGGACGGTTTCAATATCGTAATATCAGGGAGAGACAGGCCGGTACAGAAGGCAGCTCTCAACTCACATCATGGTTATGCGGATAGTACCGTTGCCCAGGGTGTGTGTGCCGGTTTAAACACAGCCACCTAATTCAAAGGAAAAACTCCCTTGAGAGCCTGTGCTGCAGGTAAAACAGCTGCTCCTGTGGGTGGAAGCATTTTGTTGTGTGCGTGCGTGAGAGCACGGCAAGGGAGTCCAAAGCTTTTTGCGAGTGACACTCAGGCCCGAGCGAAAGGCAGAACACGTCTCCCCATGTGATTCATCAAACTAGCACGGCAGCCCCACTTTGGCATGGAAGGCCAATAGCTAGCGTTCTAACTCGCAGAAACAACACTGTAGAGAAACCGTGCTTTAGCTACCGTCGACCTCTCTGTGGGGGAAGCAGTTTAAGGTGTACAGTGGGTGAGAGCCTGGGGACGGTTTCCATTTCGTAATATCGGGGGAGAGACAGGCCGGTACAGAAGGCAGCTCTCAACTCACTACATGGTTATGGGGCTAGTTCCGTTGCCCATGTTGTGTGTGCCGGCTTAAACACAGCCACCTAACTCGAAGGAAAAACTCGGTAGAGAGCCTGTGCTGCAGGTAAAACAGCTGCTCCTGAGTGTGGAGGCATTTTGTTGTGTGCGTGCGTGAGAGCACTGCAAGGGAGTCCAAAGCTTTTTGCGAGTGAGACTCAGGCCCCAGCGAAAGGCAGAACACGACTCCCCATGTGTTTCATCACGCTAGCACGGCAGCCGCACTTTTGCATGGAAGTCTAATAGCTAGCGTTCTAACTGGAAGAAAACACTGTAGAGAGACCGTGCTTTAGCTACCGTCGACCTCTAGACGGAGGAAGCATTCCACGGAGTACCGTGGCTGAGAGCCTGGGGAACGGGTTCCATACGTGAAAACAAGGGAGAAATAGGTCCTGGCAGAAGGCACCTCTGGACTCAGCTCTTGCTACCTGAAGCTAACACTACTGCTCCATGTGTGCTTGGAATGCTATGTGCTCGACACTGACTGGGAATAAACAAGCCTGTAAAGAATCCCAGCTGCAGCTCATTCGCCTACCAGGCTACTAACACCAAGAATCAATGCTGTAGCGTTACTGCGCTTTAGCTAACATTGCCGTTCCTGAAGCCGCAGGAGTTGTATAGTGCTCGTGTATGAGAGACCGGGGAAAGGGTCCCATACGTGAAATGGAGTGAGAAACAGGCCGGTGCGGAAGGCAGCTCTCAACTCACCTCTTGTTTATGAGGCTAGGACCCTTGCCCCGGGTGTGCCTGCAGGCCATAAGCCAACCACCTAACTCAAAGGAACAACTCTGTAGGGAATTCCTGCTTCGCCTAAAATAGCCATGCCTCAGGGTGGATGCATTGTGTGGTGTGCATGCGTGAGTGCACAGCAAGTGAGTCCAAAACCATTTTCCCTGTGAGACCCAGGCCCCGGAAGAAGCCAGAACACGACTCCCCACTTGCTCCATGAAACTAGTACTGCGGCCCCACTTTTGAATTGAAGTCTAATGGCTAGCTTTCTAACTCGAAGAAACAACACTGTAGAGAAACCGTGCTTTAGCTACCGTCGACCTCTCTGTGGGCGAAGAAGTTTAGGGTGTACTGTGGCTGAGAGCCTGGGGACGGTTTCCATATCGTAATATCGGGGGAGAGACAGGCCGGTACAGAAGGCAGCTCTCAACTCACATCATGGTTATGGGGCTAGTACCGTTGCCCAGGGTGTGTGTGCCAGCTTAAACACAGCCACCTAACTCGAAGGAAAAACTCGGTAGAGAATCCGTGCTTCAGCTAAAACAGCCGCTCCTGAGGGTGGAAGCATTGGGTTGTGTGCGTCCGTGAGAGCACTGCAAGGGAGTCCAAAGCTTTTTGCGAGTGAGACTCAGGCCCCAGCGAAAGGCAGAACACCACTCCCCATGTGTTTCATCAAGCTAGCACGGCAGCCCCACTTTTGCATGGAAGTCCAATAGCTAGCGTTGTAACTCGAAGAAACAACAGTGTAGAGAAACGGTGCCTTAGCTACCGTCGACCTCTCTGTGGGCGAAGCAGTTTAGGGTAAACTGTGGCTGAGAGCCTGGCGACGGTTTCAGTATCGTAATATCAGGGAGAGACAGGCCAGTACAGAAGGCAGCTCTCAACTCACATCATGGTTATGCGGATAGTACCGTTGCCCAGGGTGTGTGTGCCGGCTTAGACACGGCCACCTAATTCAAAGGAAAAACTCCCTTGAGAGCCTGTGCTGCAGGTGAAACAGCTGCTCCTGTGGGTGGAAGCATTTTGTTGTGTGCGTGCGTGAGAGCACTGCAAGGGAGTCCAAAGCTTTTTGCGAGTGAGACTCAGGCCCCAGCGAAAGGCAGAACACGACTCCCCATGTGTTTCATCAAGCTAGCACAGCAGCCCCACTTTTGCATGGAAGGCTAATAGCTAGCGTTCTAACTCGAAGAAACAACACTGTAGAGAAACGTGCTTTAGCTACCGTCGACCTCTCTGTGGGCGAAGAAGTTTAGGGTGTACTGTGGCTGAGAGCCTTGGGACGGTTTCAATATCGTAATATCGGGG